>NC_034009.1:1221394-1521394 GCF_000346465.2 Prunus persica
TAAATGACCATCCAAAACAAAATTGTTTTGATGAGTCATAAAATCACTTCTAGTTTTATGGTTTAGGGTTTAGAGTCTAGGGTTTAGAGATTAGGGTTGTTATTTATTGGGGTTTATTTTTAAAGTATAATTTTTGGGTAGTCTAGGGTATATGTTAGGCTTTAAAACCATAAAACCTTTTATAAACTTAATTTTTTAAATTGTATAATTTAATTTTATGGGTTTAGGGTATTAATTTTTAACGACGGTGGTTGGGTCGTGGAATACATATTTTACGTCGTACAGTAAAACATACGACATGGTTTACGCTTTAAACGACGTCATTTTAATATGTAAGTCGGTTTATATAATTTACAACGTTTTTAATTTCTTAACACCGACGTGGTTTCTCATTTTAACGACGTCATTTTAACGACTTAGTAGTCTATTACAATTTACAACGTCTACAATTTATTTAACACCGACGTGGTTTGTTGTATGGTAAGAATATTTTATTATTTTTATATCAAAATATTCAAAATAAATATAAAATAAATCAGAAAATTGAAAAGTCAACTCCTATGAAGTCATTGATATATTTTCTTCCACATAAACCTTGAAAAAATTCATTTTGAATAACAAAAATTTAAAATGACCATCCAAAACAAAATTGTTTTGATGAGTCATAAAATCACTTCTAGTTTAATGGTTTAGGGTTTAGAGTCTAGGGTTTAGAGATTAGTGTTGTTATTTATTGGGGTTTATTTTTAAAGTATAATTTTTGGGTAGTCTATGTTATATGTTAGGCTTTAAAACCATAAAACCTTTTATAAACTTAATTTTTTAAATTGTATAATTTAATTTTATGGGTTTAGTGTATTAATTTTTAACGACGGTGGTTGGGTCGTGGAATACATATTTTACGTCGTACAGTAAAACATACGACATGGTTTACGCTTTAAACGACGTTATTTTAATATGTAAGTCGGTTTATATAATTTACAACGTCTTTAATTTCTTAACACCGACGTGGTTTTTCAGTCGTCGTTATATAAAAAATTCAAAATAAATTTAAAATTAATCCGAAAAATGAACGGCCTTACGTTCTTAATCCGAAAAATGAAGTTTCCGTCGTGGAATATTAAATTTACGTCGGTACTTGTAGAACTTTCGCCTTGGTTTTTCTTTCGACGTTTTATAACGCGCGCGCTCTAAAAATTTTCGCGCGACCTAAATTTTTTTAGATTTGGCTCTTAGTCTTATACTTTGATCCCTGAAACCTAAAATTTCAGATTTCACGCGACATAACATTTCGCTCTCTCACTTCTGCTCTAATTAAAAGTTGCACTCTCCAGGCTCGTCGAATCTGTGAGCTCGTCCAACCTGTAAGTACAAACCCTATCTTCCCCTTGTAAATTCATTGAATGATATTAGGTTGTTTTGTTAAAGGGTTTTAGGTATATGCTTTGCGATCTGTTAATAATGTGCTTATAGGTATGGGTTCATGGATTTTCTGTTTAATGGGTTCATGACAAGATCAAATAAAGGTGTACTTTTGCTGGAAATCAACACAAAAAGACACATCACCAACTTCCAAATGATTTCCAGCAAAAGGACACCTTTATTTGATCTTGTCATTTTCCGCTCTGGAGAAGGTGCAAAGTGCACCAATGCTTATAGGTATGGGTTCATGGATTTTCTGTTTAATGGGTTCATGGATTACATTATCTGTTATGTTGAATTGGGAATGGATTTAATTTTGTCGTATCTTTTAATCACCCTATGTTATGTTGAATTGGGAATGGATTTATTGTTTTCATGCTTGGTTTCATGTATATGTTGGTTTCTTGCTTGGTTTCATATATATGTTGTGTTCTTAATGGGTTTTGTGTTCTTGAAAATAAACTGAGACACGACGAATTTTAAGGCGTACGACGACGATTACACGACGGTGTTTTTAAACTACCGTCGTTGTATTACTTATACACGACGGTTTTTTCATAAACCGTCGTTTGTATTACGTATAATAGACGACGTCTGTTGAAAATCCGTCGTCTATATATGCCAAATACGTCTGTTTTTGATTAAAACCCGTCGTCTCTGTTGTTTATTACTTGCGATTAGATCATTGTATAATCTGCTATAGTGATGGTCATTGCCTGTATTTTCACTTTATTATAGATAATAGGTTATAGTGTCGGAGATGGATAAGTCATGGATGCACTCGGATAGAAGATCGAAGGCATATGAGTTTGGGGTGGAAGCATTTTTGAACTTTGCTGTAGAAAATCTTCTAACTACAACACATATCCGTTGTCCATGTGTTAAATGTGTTAATTTGAAGTTCTTTGGGGTTGGAATTATAAGGGATCACTTATACTTTAATGGAATTGACCAAAGCTATAAGAATTGGACATTTCACGGAGAACCTTGGGAAGCAACTACTAATGCTAGCAGAAATGTTGAAGAAGATGATGGCCATAGTAGGTACAGTTTTGTGTCTGAAGAAATTGATATGGATGATAATGATTTTGGTGATTTTGGTTCGGATCCGTATGAGTTTGCCAATGTGATTGGGGATGGAGATCAACCAGTGTACCCTGGTTGTAGAAAGTACACGAAGTTATCGGCATTAGTGAAGTTGTATAATTTGAAGGCAAAACATGGGATGAGTGATGTCTGTTTTACAGAATTATTGATACTTCAAGGCGATTTGCTTCTAGAAGGAAATACAATACCAACCTCCATGTATGAGGCTAAAAAGACTTTGTGTGCATTGGGGCTGAGTTATGAGAAAATGCACGCATGCCCCAATGATTGCATCTTGTATAGGAAGGAGTATGAGGATTCAACTAATTGTCCTACTTGTGGTATCTCAAGGTGGAAGGAAGGCAAAGATGCAATCTTGAAAGAGGGTGTGCCAGCGAAGGTGGTGTGGTATTTTCCCCCAATTCCAAGGTTTAAAAGGATGTTTCAATCACATGAGACAGCTAAGAGTTTGACTTGGTGGCATGTTGCTAGAAAATCAATTGACGGTCAGATGTCTCATCCGGCGGATTCCCCGTCTTGGAAACTTCTTGATGATAAATGGCCTGAGTTTGGTAATGAGCCGAGAAACTTGAGATTGGCTCTTTCATCTGATGGATTCAATCCCCACAGTTCTCTAAGTAGCAGATATAGTTGTTGGCCGGTTATCTTAGTTACATATAATCTCCCTCCATGGCTGTGCATGAAACGAAAGTTCATGATGTTAACCTTATTGATTTCCGGTCCTAAACAACCCGGAAATGATATAGACGTCTACTTGGAGCCTTTGATTGATGATTTAAAATCCTTGTGGGTTGGGATTAGAGGAGTGTATGATGCACATAATGGAGAATACTTTACACTCAGAGCTGCATTAATGTGGACAATTAATGATTTCCCCGCCTATGGAAACTTATCTGGTTGTGTTGTTAAAGGATATAAAGCTTGTCCAATATGCGGCGATGATACACCTAGTCACAGGTTGAAAAATGGCCACAAAATTTGTTACATTGGGCATAGAAAATGGTTACCAATCAATCATCCATATAGGAGGCAACGTGCAGCTTTTAATGGGAAACCTGAATATGGCATACCTCCAGAGCCATTAACCGGAGAAGAAGTGCTGCATATGGTTGAAAATGGTGACAGAGTTTGTTGGAAGAAGAAATCAATATTCTTTGATCTCGAGTATTGGAAATACCTTCCTGTGAGGCATGCCCTAAATGTTATGCACATTGAGAAGAATGTTTGCGATAGTATCATTGGTACATTGCTGGAGATCCCTGGAAAAAATAAAGATGGGATTGCTGCTCGATTAGATTTATTGAACATGGGGGTCAAAACTGATTTGCAACCCGAGTATGGAGAAAGACGTACTCGTTTGCCTCCTGGGCCTTGGAATTTGTCAAGAGCAGAGAAGAGAGAGGTTTGCAATTCTTTCTATGGTATGAAGGTCCCTGAAGGTTATTCTTCAAATATTAAAAATCTTGTATCTGTACAAGATTCAAGACTTCTTGGCCTTAAATCACATGATTGTCATACCTTAATGCAACAATTGCTCCCTGTGGCAATTCGTTCTGTTTTGGAGAAGCCTGCAAGGTATGCAATAACTCGTTTGTGCTTCTTCTTCAATGCTATATGTGCAAAGACTGTTGATGTTTCCAAGCTAGATAAGTTGGAAGAAGATGTAGTAGTTACTCTGTGTTTGCTTGAGAAGTACTTTCCCCCTTCATTCTTTGATATCATGGTTCATCTAGTAGTACATCTTGTCAGAGAAGTTCGTCTATGTGGGCCAGTATATTTTAGGTGGATGTATCCGTTTGAAAGATATATGAAAGTGCTGAAGGGGTATGTTCAGAATCGTACTCGTCCCGAAGGTTGCATTGCTGAGCGGTATATAGCTGAAGAAGCGGTAGAGTTTTGTACTCAGCATTTATCTGATGTTAGTACAGTTGGAGTGCCTTCAAGCCAAAAGATGGGAGTTTCAAAGCCATTATCAGGTTGCACAGTGAGCGTAGTTGATCAGGACCTGTTGAATCAAGCACATCTATATGTCTTGGAGAATACGGAGGAAGTCCTACCTTATATCGAGTACGTATGAGTTTTATTCTTTAAGTTTCCATTTAAAATTATTTCTTATGTTTATCTTATATATTTGGGACCGTAATGCTTGAATTTTTCGTGTCATGTAGGCAACATATGATCCACATCAAGACTGCTTATCCAAAATTTAGAAAGAGAACAAAGTGGCTGCAGGATAAGCACAATAGCACTTTCATTCAATGGCTACGCTTCAAGGTATATGTTGTTGAATAACGTATTTCTCTTTTAATTTTCTTCTTATTTATATGTTAGGATGAATTAAGATATGATTAATTTGCAGGTTCAAAGTGAAGTTGAGGAAGACAATCATGGCGTATCAGAAAATTTAAGGTGGCTAGCAGCTGGTCCAAACATGTCAGTGCCATTATATAGGAGCTATCTTATTAAAGGTATTAAATTCAATATCAAGGCACAAGATGATGTGCGGACAACTCAAAATAGTGGAGTTTATTTACTTGCACATACCATGCAAGTTGCTAGTGCCAAGGATAAAAACCCAATTCTCTCAAATATGGGTTTCTATGGTGTCATTCAAGAAATTTGGGACCTTGACTACCAAAAGTTTACAATCCCAGTCTTTAGGTGTGATTGGATAGATAGTTCTGGTCTTGTAGTCGACGAACTTGGATTTACCCTTGTAGATTTGAGTAAAATTGGACATAGGAATGACCAATTTGTTTTGGCTTCTCAAGTCAAACAAATATTTTTTGTTGACGACCCGATGCATCGTGGTTGGTCGGTAGTGTTATCAATGCCTAGTAGAGAATATAATGATGTTATTGGTGATGAAGTATTAGGTGATGTGATAATTGAGTGTGAGCCATTTACTAGAGGGATGCCAAATGTTGACACATTTGATGAACTGGTAGGTGAGTTAGGCGGTCAAAATATTCGAGATGGGTGTGAAGATATATGGATTGAATGATGCTTATGTAATTGGCAGTGTATGACATTAATTTTGTAATATATTGTAATGTGATTTCTTCACTTTCTACGTTCAAATAAAACACGACGTTATTGTGAATCAGTTATTCAGCATATTTACCGACGTCTTAAAGCAACGTAACAATGAAGAACCACGACGCTATTGTGAAGCAATTATTCAGGATATCACGTCGGTGAAGGATAAAGAACCGCCATGTAATTCAAAATAACACGACTCCAATCCCATAATACCGACGTCTAAAAAACGAGATATGTAATCGGAACGTTAAAAAATACGACGTCATCATACATTTTCCACGTCGCAAGTTCTTTTATAAACGAAGAGGAACGAAATTAATTCCGACGGAAATTCATTATAACCGCCGTCTAATAACAATTAAACGACGTTATTTGTAATACGGCTCCCATCATAATCTACGCCGTCTATATGTTCTGTAATACGGCTCTCATTTATTTGGAACCGACGTTGTTTAGACGTTCAACGTCGTCTATATTATTAAGTGCGTCGTGAGTAATGAATACATATAAATACAACGTCGACTATATAAATGTATACGTCGTAAATAATGACACTGACAACTATTTCCACGTCATCTTTTTTAGATAAAATCGAAGTGGAAAATTTATTTCACGACGGTTTTTTGTAAATAAGAGACGTTGTAGAACTTTAGCAGACTAAACACGTCTGTTTTTATTGTTTTCCGACGTTGTTGTATTTAACAACGTCTAATATTTATGGTCGTTGTTTGTTTCTGAAAATAGGACATAATGACACTGACAACTATTTCCACGTCATCTTTTTTAGATAAAATCGAAGTGGAAAATTTATTTCACGACGGTTTTTTGTAAATAAGAGACGTTGTAGAACTTTAGCAGACTAAACACGTCTGTTTTTATTGTTTTCCGACGTTGTTGTATTTAACAACGTCTAATATTTATGGTCGTTGTTTGTTTCTGAAAATAGGACGTATAAATTTTTTAATACGACTCTCATATATTTGTAACTGACGTTGTTTAGTTTTTCAACGTCTACTATAGAAACACATACGTCGTAAATAATGACACTGACAACTATTTCCACGTCATCTTTTATCGAAAAATCGAAGTGGAAAATTAATTGTACGACGGTTGTGTTTATATGTGCGACGTAGTAGGTATCAATAACGTCGTCTTCTAATGTATTTAAAGACGTCATATTTTTTATTGTCGTGAAAATTATATTTAACGTCGGCGTATTTTTATTGTCGTCGTTGTATGTCTATCTTGCGGCCTTGTTCTCTTAATATGTGTCATATTTTCCCTTTTTAACGACGGTCTTTTTAGAGAATTGGTCGTCTATTATCATCCTCGATTGCTTTTTTTAGATCTTTTTGCAGTACAAAGACGTCGTTTTGTATTTTTTGATGACGTTGTATTGTTTAACAACGACGGTTATTTAGCGTCGTGGTTTATGAGGGAAAAGATGACGGTGGATTCCACGACCATTGAAAAACCAAATACACGACGGTGATTTACCGTCGTCTTTTTGCTTTTTTGTAGTAGTGTCATCTCATATTCCTTCATCATGTTCTTTTTGAAAACTTCTGCCAACCTTGGATTTGTGCTTGTATAAATCAAATCATCAAAATAGAGGCACAAAATCAGAAAATCATGTGTACCTTCTTTCTTGAGATAAAGTGATGGCTCACTTAAGCTTCTCGTAAATCCATTTTGTTGAACATAGTGATCAATTTTGTTGTTCCAGGCTCTTGGCGATTGCTTTAAGCCATATAAGGCTTTACGGAGGCGATACACTTTATCTTCCCTCCCTTTCTCAACATAACCTTGAGGTTGCTCTACATAAACCTCCTCTTCAAGTTCTCCATTTAAAAATGCAGATTTGACATCCAATTGATAAACTTTTGTCTTCAGTTGTGCAACTTAAGCCAAAACAGTTCGTATAGTTTCCATTCGAACTACCGGAGCA
Source organism: Prunus persica (assembly GCF_000346465.2). Classification (NCBI taxonomy): domain Eukaryota; kingdom Viridiplantae; phylum Streptophyta; class Magnoliopsida; order Rosales; family Rosaceae; genus Prunus; species Prunus persica. Next base: position 1,228,914 of record NC_034009.1, read on the forward strand.
AACGTCTCATTAAAATCAATTCCTGGTTGTTGAGAATATCCTTTTGCAACCAAGCAAGCCTTATGCTTTTGGATTGAGCCATCTTCATTAAACTTTGTCTTGTAGACCTATTTAAGTCCAATGATATCTTTTGATTTGGGTTGATCAACAAGTTCTCATGTTCTATTTTTCTTAATAACTCTGATTTCCTCATCCATTGCATCTTGCCAAATATTTTCTTTTACAGCTTCCTCAAATTTTTGAGGCTCCAAAGCACTCAAAGCAAGATCACACGACTCATAAATGTCTGCCAATGAACGTGTTCTTGCGTTTAGTCTAGGAGTTGAATCTGGTGAACTAGGGTCAGATGTTCTTGCACTTGGAATTGGACTTTGAAGGAACTGAGTTTCTTCTGAATGTGATGAATCTGGTTCCTCAAAAAATCTTGGCACTTCAATATCATAATTCTCCCATTTCCAAGCTTTTGAGTTCATCAAAAATAACATCTCTAGAAATTACCAAACTATTGATTCTTGGATCAATTAATCTGTTTGCTTTGGACTGATCACTATGTCCCACAAAAAATATATTTCTCACCTTTCTCATCAAAATTTTCTCTCTTTTGAGAAGGAATATGTGCATATGCAGTGCACCCAAAACTCTTGAAGAAATCCATCTTTGGTTTAAAATGATGCCATGCTTCAAAAAGAGTCTTATCTTTGACTACCTTGGTTGGAGACCGATTAAGAATAAATACTGCTGTATGAATTGCTTCTGCCCAAAATGTATTTGGCTGACTCTTTGCCTTCAACATGCTTCTTGTCATCTCGATAATGGTTTGATTTCTTCTTTCGGCAACTCCGTTTTGCTGTGGGGTGTACCTTGTTGTTAACTCTCTTTTAATACCATTGCTTTTGCAATATTCAGAAAATTCATTTGATGTAAACTCTCCACCAAGATTTGTTCTTAACACCTTCAAATTGTGACCACTCTGATTTTCTCCAAAAGCTTTGAATTGCTTGAAAATAGAAAATGCTTCTGACTTTTGTTCTAAGAAATATACTCACATCATCCTGGAGAAATCATCTACGAATAGAATGAAGTACCTTTTGTTATTGAAGGATGGTGTACAAGTTGGTCCTCAAATATCTGCATGTACCAATTCAAGAGGGCCTTTTGCTCTCCAAGATGATTGTGAGAATGGTAACCGAAGGAATTTTCCAAAGATACAGTCTTCACATATTTCCTTTTCAGAGTGAATAGAGGGAAGTCCAACCACCATATTTTTCTGGTGTAGCAGCTGCATGCTTCTTTGATTCGAATGCCCATATCTTAGATGCCATAACAATGATCCATCAACTTTTTATACTTCCAAAGCAAAGTTTTCCTTTGATGTCCTCAACAGCGGAAAAACTTTGTTTGTTGTCAGTTTTATCTTTGCCACAAGAGTATTATTCTTTTTATTAGAAATAACACAATAATCATCTTCAAATTTCACCAAGAATCCTCTTTGCAAAAGTTGTCCCACACTTAGTAAATTTTGAGCCAAATTTGGAACATATAGCACATCATAGATAAGTTTTGGAGTACCTCCCTTTGTTTGCACAGAAATGATACCCTTGCCTTCCACGTTTTGTAGTTTTCCATCACCAAGCTTGACTTGTGAGTTCACTTTTTCTTCTAACTAGACAAAGCATTGCTTATTTCCTGTCATATGATTACTGCATCTGCTATCCACGTACCAAACATCATGTGAATCTTGATGAGAACTGAAACATGTATAAAATAATTGCTCTTGAGAGTCATTTTTCTCCGTAAAATTTGCTTCATTGTTTTTCTGATATCTGCAGTCTTTTTGTGAATGGTTGAGTATCCTGCATCGGGTACATTTGTATCGGCAATCTGCACTTTTATGCCCATATTTGTTGCAAACATAGCATTGAAGGGATGATCTTCCATTTTGATTATTTGAATTGCTGCTTCCTTGTTGATTATTGGAACTGCTGCTTCCTTATTGATGATTGGGACTGTTGCTTTGTTGTTGATTATTGAAACTGTTGCCTCCTTTGTTGGAGTTTCTACGCCCAAAATTTTTGTTTCTCCCATTTTGAGATTTCTGGAATTGTCCTCCTTTTTGTTTGTCTTCTTTCTCTTTCGAATTCACTTTGGACTGGAAAGCTTGCTCCACAGATTGTTCTGTGGATCTGTTGATTCTTTTTTCATGTACTTCAAATGAAACAATTAATTCATGTAAAGGAAGTGTAGATAAATCTTTTGATTCTTCCATTGCAGCAGCGATATGATCATATTTTGGCGGTAGACTTAAAGTTTTCTCTACAATTTTCTTGTCTGGAATAGTGTCCCCATAACATCTGATTTGGTTCACAATCCCATAAACCTTTGTGAAGAATACTTGAATGGATTCACTGTCTTTCATAAATAAGTTATCAAATTCCTGCCATAAGGATTGCAATTTGATGGAGATCACTTTTTCTGAACCTTTGAACTCAATTTTGAGAATTTCCCAAGCCTGCTTTGATGTTGTTGTTGGAAGTAATCCTGGAAAGAGATTTTTGCTTGCTCCTTGTTGAATTAGGAACAACGCCTTGGCATCTTTTTTCTTATTTTCCTTGTAAGTCTACTGCTTTTCTTGTGTTTCCTTTCCTGCTTTTGAAGTTTCTTGTTCCTCATACCCATCTTCAACAATATCCCAAAGATCCAGGGACATAAACAGAGTCTTCATTTGAACACTCCAATACTCATAATTCTCACCATAAAAAATAGGCATTAGATTCTGGATATTCCCAATGGTAGAGGGATTTGAACTTGATGCCGTTGCTAATCACAGCAGTAGCGATAAGATCAAATACTGCTCTGGTACCAAATTTGTTGGAGAAATGATCACAAAACTGAAGTATATGATGGAAATATAAAGTGAGGTAGAGAGTGTTTGTAAAACAGAGAATTATTCAAACTGATTTTTGTTAACTTCTTTCGTATTACAGCAGCCTATTACATTGGCTATATATAATAACATTCAGACCTTTTCATAAACATACATAACTCTTGGATTAGTTCCAAGAGTTGCAGACATAACTCTAGACTTCTAAGAGATACAATTCTTTCTAAACATAGCTCTTCTCAAGAGACACATTTCTACTTAACAACTGATACAAATGCATTACGTTTAACAAATATATTAGTCACATGATCAAGCAATATCACAGATGCTAATTATCCATGAGCTTATAAACAAGGGAGATTCACTATTATACCCAATATGGGGGCCAAAATTATAAAAATACCCTATATAAAATGGACTTTAGAAACACACCCAAAGTCCATTTACAACATAATAAAAAAGCTTTTAACTTCTTATAAATTACAAAACTGCCATCAATTTCTTAAAACAAGCCCAACCCCAAAATCTCATAAAAATACCCAAAGCACTCAATAGGGCATCAAAGTAATTTAATAATTAATATTAAATTCAATAAGGCCAGCTATCATTTTTTGGGTTTTTTTTGAGTTTGTTTATAGGAATTCAATTGTGTAGGGTTTATTTATAATATTAGTGCTAGAAATGGGTATATCACTAAATATCTCTATAAACAATTATAATGTGGCTGAGCTACATACCTTAGGTTTCGCAGGCCCCACCAAAAAGAGTAAAAGAACTTCTTTCCAAACTTTATGTGCTCTGTGTTTTGATTCTTAAGGGAATCAAGAAATATTCCAAAATTAAATGACGACGTGGCATTATCAGGAGTATCTAACGGGCAATGCTCGTTCAAAAATGTGATATTTCTTGAAGTAGTAGTTTGACCATTGCAGTAGACAGTGTTGATACATTGTGCGGAATCAATACTATGATTTACGCAATTCTGGTGCCAGCATGATATCTCTCGTTGAATAGAAAAGAAGTACCAAAAAGCTCCGAGTATCTAAAATAAAAAAATTAATTAACAAACTTCATATTAACTAATGATTAATTGATGCATTAAGAAAACATCATGTATGGAGATGTTATGAATTTCTACATTAATGAAATTAAACAGCCAAAAAGATGTCTTGTTAGAGCATCTCCAGCGCAGGGCCTTTAGCCTTGGCAGGAGGCCCTTTTTGAAGGGTTTGAACCTCCAGCGCCCAACTAACAGCCTGGGCAATGCCTGGGTCCCACCATCCTGGGCAAGCCCAAGGGCAGATCTTGCATGGGCTTCAGCCCGAGGGCGCTGATGTTAGCGGTGACGTCATGCTGACGTCAGCGAGCAAAAAAAAAAAATTGAAAAAATTGAAAAAAAATTATGAATTTTTCCCTATAAATACATAACAATTTTATTTACTTTCCCTATAAATACATGACAAGTTTATATTTTGTTGCATATTCTTTTTTTTTTCTTGCCCTTGCCCTAGCCTTTTGGGATGGAACCAAAAAAGGCAAGGCTGCTACTATTCACGTGAATAGTAGCAACCCTTGCCTTGCCTTTGCTTTTAGCCTTAGCCTTATAGAGTGGACATGCTCTTACAATTGGTGACAAAAATAAGTTTGAGGGGTACCTACATATATGTATATATATGTGTATGCATACATATGTAGCATACACACATACCAGAAGTCTCATATTCGAATTCTCACAGCATTATAGTTGTGTGTGCGAAAAATTTCCCTCTCCTGTAATTTAGACTACCACTTGTACTAAAAAAAAAACACCACTTAGCCCAATAGACATGGAACATCTAGCAACTGATCAAGTACGTAGTAAGTGCGGGAGACTTTGCTCTTGCTACTTACAAAGAAAAGCATTGGCATGAATCAATTTCTCCTTACAAACAAATTATAATAATTAAACAATGTAATAGTGAGTTTCCTTTTGAGTTTTTAACAAATCAATTATGTACACATCTCATAAGCCAAATGGTATTCATTTACAACTAGACTCTACTTATTTTTCCCATATATCCTTCAATTTATCCAAATATTTTTACAGCTTTCTTACCACCTTGCTAAAAAAAAATTAAATAAGAAAAAATGTCTTTTTTTTTTTATATCCTAAACCCTTTTTGTTAAAATATCATTTTACATTAGTAATTACCAACAGCAAAAATAGAAATGAATTGAGATGAGACTTACATGACTTGCAAGAATATAGAGGAAAAAATTGAATAGACCTTTAACCCATATTCCAGTAGTCCTTTTGAGTTCTTTGGAGGATATGTGAATTCGGTACATCCTTGGTAGGTATTGACCAAGAAGAAGGATATTCATAACCTTTTTATGTTCCAAATATCCAAAGCCCCTCATTTTGTCAAAAGTAACTACTATTAGCAGCTGGATAAAAAAAAAATTAAAGTGTTAGAAGTCGTTTAATTAGATGAACTATGTGGTTAACTTAAAATTAAGAGCTACACATAATAATTAATTAGAGTTTAATTTGTCTTACTTGCGGGATGGGAAGGAGAGCGAAAAAGTCAATTATGATGGAGACAGATAACCACGGCATTAATTCCTGGGCAACTCCAATCAACCTTTTTTTTGATTTGGGACCCGAATGTTCACCAGTTTCTACCTTGGAATTGGAATGTCCATTGCTCTGGGTGTTTGGGGCCGTAGTTTTGGGAGTATCTGAGGCCAATTTAGTCTCCGACGTCGACGGCGGCGACTTTTTCTTGGTTTGAGTTTTGAGACCGTCACAGATTTCACAGATGAAATGCAGCAGGAAAATGACATCCGTGAGTGATCGTAAAATAAGAGCAACAGTCTGCAACACTTTGTCCATTTGAAGGCACTTATTTTGCTGATCGATAATTGGAATGTAAAAGAACAAAGGGTCCAGTGAGACAGCAAACACACACGATATTACAAACATCTTATTCCATATGTGAACGTATTGCCCCTGTGGATTACAAATCTCCTTTATCGCGGCAGCATACATTATCCCCGTTTTAACCCGTCTGGAAAATGACACAAACAAACATTACCAAACTTGTACCCATCATTGAAACCCTCTCTCTCTCTCTCTAATAATCTATACAAAAATGATTTATTTATTTATGTAAAGAAGTACTAACCCCTCTGATTTCTGCGTCTGCTTCTCCGGATCTGAAGCTAGTCTGGTGCTATCCATGAAAAACAATGCCTGATCAGTGTTTACTCCACTACTTACTCGAAGCCTGTATTAACCAGACAGTGAAAGAGAAAATGGGATTTGTTTGAGAGAGAGAGAGAGAGAGAGAGAGAGAGAGAGAGAGAGAGAGTATGGAAGCTTTACAATAATTGAAATATCCACCAACCTCCAGTCCACGCAGTTGAAATACCACCACAACTACTAAACATCAATAATTTCAAAGAGGTACGATTTATGACAATATTAGGCCCACATACCCCAATTTAGGATAAGAAGATCAAAAGAAAAAGATGTATGGGAACATATCATTAGTAAATATTCAAGTACATACCTATTAATATGCAGTTAGTTCTGCTGCATTTGATTAAAGTTTCATGTACGCAACCTGTTCAATTTCAATTCAATTATTATGGGGACCGGCTGCATGCCAGAAAATTAAAATAATAATAATAATAATAAGGTGTTTTTGGCTAGTTGATCCACTAAACACAAAAACATTTTAGTTTATTTATCATATTACGAAAATGCAAGCTGCAGGATCTGTCTGCTACAATACATACACTAACACTTACAATACAAATACAAGCAACAGATCAAAAATCGCGATTATCTCATATGAGCTGGGCCTTTTATCAAAGCATGGGATTCTATTCTATATGCATTGTACTGCCTTAAATATCCCAAGGATATGTGTCGGCAGATGCGGTCGCCGGGTAGACCTTTCCTCACAACATTTCGCCGGGATAAATTTTTCCCCATGAATATTTATCTTTCCCGACACACATGTTCAACGGATAGACCTTTTCCGGCGAATTTTGATCTTTCACGACAATGTTTTGCTGGCGAATATTGCTCTTCCCGACAACATTTCCTTTACCAGCAAATGTTTCCGACAAAGTTCGCCGCAATAGATCTTTCCTAGTAAATTTTGATCTTGCCCAATAAAGTTTTGCCGGGTAGACCTTTCTCAACAACTTTTTGCCTATACGTATGGGATGGGGATATACGCATCTATCTCATTCATTTAGGAGATGAAGTAGAAGCCGTCTTAATTAATTACATGGTTTTGCAGTCCATTTGAGTTTTGATTAGGATGCCCAATTATTAAGTAATTATAGCCATCACATTTTTTTCTTGTGTAAAGAAAAGATAATGGATGTTTGATCAAACCATACATTTTTTCTTAGGATGCCCGTTTCTTTTTTCTTTTATTTTTTTCTTTCTTCCTCTTCTTGATAGGGATCGGGATCCAGACATAGGTCACCAACCACATACACAAGCACCAAAATCTAGGGCTAGTGCAAACTCACATATATCGTAGCAAATCCATGCCACAAATAAACTATTTTATTAATCATCAACATATCTCCCTATAACTATTATATTAGCCTTATTTATAGGCTTTACAAGACTTGGGCACCAAGGCTACTTGGTCCAAAAGTAAACTATTAATTATAAAATAACACATAAATAATAAAAGATATCCTAAAATTACCTAAATAAGAAAATAACAATATATCATGAAATAACTAATTAAATGGTAAATATCTATCTTGATCCACCCTTATGCTCCTGCATCACTTCTCTTCTTTCTCTTTTCTTCTTCCTTCCCAGGCCCCGTTTCTTTTGGCTATCGTCGTCCAAACCAACTCCTCATCTAAAATCTTCAATACAAAACTTGTTTTTGTTGTGATTTCATACAAATTCTTGTTATATAGACACCTGAAGTTTCCAATCAAAACCAATTGCAACACAAGCAACCCCAATCCAAAAATGTCCAAATGCAACAGTTTCATACAAATTCGTGTTTGTGGAGGTGTATAAATACGCAACAAAGTCGAGCACTGCAATTTCAGAGTCGAACACCTGCAATTTCAATTTCCCTCTCTCTCTAGTTCTCTATCCTTGTCTCTCCCTCCCTCCTAATCTCTCTATATTTTCCTCTTCAAAGCCCCTTTTTCTCTCGACCCTCCCCCTCCTTTCTTCTCCCTTCTTCTTCGTCCCCCTTCTCTGCAACTCCTTTGCTCTTTTAGCTTGAGCAAGTTTAGGGCTTCTCTGATACAAGCCACCCATCTCTTACCCTAAGATATTCCCACCTTCTAACCATGCCAAAGGCTTTGACGGCCTCTAAAACCCCAAACCAAAACAAACCCACTTGTCGTTTATGCCCATAATCAAAATTCTACCAACACTATGAACTATTTTGAGAGAAGAGGAAGATATCTGTGTTAACATTAATAATGAGTAGAGAGCACCTTCTTCAAAGGGAAAGATAGATGTAGATTTCATCTAATCTTTCACAGAGTAGCATCACAATACTTTTCCAGAAGAATTTCTCATACTTTTCTTTATGAGAATCGACCACAAGAAGCTTTAAAAATGGAGATGGAGGAGGTGTGAACTCTGGGGGAGTGGAAATTATGGCAAAAATATGTTATTTTTTAAAAACATATGAGGGTAGTATAGGGATTATGAAAGTTTCATTAAAAGCTTTGCATGCTTCAAAAAGAACCAGATTTTAAAAGCACATCGCCACCCGCTTCTCAAATCTGCTGCTACTAACCGTGATTTTGAAAAAAAAACGGCTTTCACTTGTTTTACCAAACACCTAAAGTCAGAAAATTTTAAAAATAAGCTGCTTTTTTTTAAAGCACAGCATTTCCAAACTAAGCCGAAGGAGAAGCTGTCCTTACATGGTTTTGCAGTCCATTTGAGTAAAGAAAATATAATGGATGTTTGATCAAATGATACATGCTCTAAGTGCTGCTTTATGGCTAAAAAAATTTGAATTAGCCAAGTCAGAATTGAAAACACATGCACAAAGATTTAAAAGTACTAGCTAATACTGAAAAACAAATAAACAGAAAGGGATAGAACTTGTCATCATTATAGTTTTATTAAGCTAGAGCTCTTTATTTCACACATACAATTTAAGTTAAAGCTCACTCTCCATGAGCTATAATACTCTCTTAAACTCTAGCACAGCCAACTACTTACATGCATGCACATCAGGCTACCATTCTAATTCCTTGTCCTTGTTCAAACTGCTCCCTACACATCCTTTGACACTCCTGTTGCTGTGGACCATATTGCCCCTGCATCTTGCACCCTCCCTGGCATTGCTCTAGCTGCCTTATTTTCTCAGTACACTCTTCCTGGCACTGCTCCTGCTGCTCCCTCCTGGGGCGCTCCCATTGGCAACGCGACCGGCACTGCTGCTCGTATTCCTGCTGCATCATTTGCCCAACACAGTATTCCTGACACTCTTGCTGTCTCATTGGGTCGCGCTCCGATTGGCAATGTTGCCGGCACTGCTGCTCAACTTGCTGCTGCTGCTGCTGCCCTTGAAAAACACCCTGCTGCTGCCCCTGCATGCACGTTCTTACACACTTTAGCCGCTCCCGCGGATCTCTGGTTATCATCTTACATTGTTGCAGGCACTGGCGCCCTCCTCCTTGACCTTGCTGCTGCTGGCAAGCTCTTTCGCACATCTCTCGGTCTGGACTCCGGATGCATTGCTCACGGCACGGCAAGTGATGTCCCTGCTCCTGCTGCCGGCACATTCTCAGGCACTGTTCTTGCTGCTGCGGCCACCTTGCTTCCCTCATGCAACGATCTTCACATGACTGGCCATGGGATGAACACATTTGCAAGCACTCCCCCACTTTCGACTGATCAGATATCGAATAGCATCCTTCCTCGCAGGTGACCTGGGCACGAGCAGAAGGCGAGGTAGCAAGGAGAAGAGTGGATAGGAACAAAACCAACAAAGGAAGCTCAGCTTTGGTCATGGTCGCCATGCTTGTGCTCAAATATATACTGTGTTGAAGTGTGAGAATAGCTGAGAGAGAGAGAGCAGAGGTATTTATAGAAGCTCAAGGCTAAGCATGCATGCGTACATTTGGCTATGGGGATTACATGCAAGGTGACTGGTGTTCAAGGTGACAAAATTGACGTGTCGTTTTGAACTCAATGGACACTGATAAATCTTCTTCACGGAGATGGATAGAATCTGGAAGTAAGGCCGAAAAAGGTTTGGATTTGCTGAGACTAAAATGGCTGTATATACTATGTGATGTGTTATATTATGTGGGGGGCCTTTCTTATGTTTTTTATTTTATCTATTTTGTTCATGTACAATACCCGTCCAATATATATATATATATATATATATATATTCAGAGAGCTTCCATTGAGGGATCTCTCAAATAATTGTAGGCCCCATTCCGGATTGTATTTCACTAATCCAAACCGTCTATTTTGTAGATACTCATTCAAAGATCATCTCTACAAAAAATCACTTGAATCAGATATCATTTGACCACTCAATTGAGTTATTGAAATTTTAGCATTTTCTTGAAGCACCGTATTCATTGATTTTGTAAGACATAATTGGATGTCGAAACGGTTTTCGATTTGTCTAATTTTTTGTAAGGATGATCTATGAATGAAGACCTAAAAAATAGATGGTTTTGATCATTGGGAAAAAAATTGTAGAGTATCCTAAAGGGCGTCCCTCAAATAAAATTATTTGAGAGATCCCTCAATAGAAGGGGACTGTATATATATTTTACTACATTCTAATTTTGAATCTAATTGCAACGAGTAATATAATTAACTACGTGAACTGGATTAAAACAATTGAAATTATAGGAAAAAGAATTGAAATCATAGTCAAAACTATATTACGAGAATTGTTGAGTAGACATTTTGCACCTACGACTTAGATTTGATTGTAGGCCGTCATTCAACGGCTAAAGAGAAGTCTAAGATAAATTGAATACTGTTATAAAACTAGAGGGAGAAAATGTAGAGAGAAGTGATATGCTAAAGATAAAGCTTCACCATGTTTTTTCCTTTCTAAATCTTTGGTAGAACCACCTATTCATAGGCTTACAAGATAGGAGATTGAATACCATCATTTACAATATACCTATAGGTTACAAGCATTAATTACAAATACTTAGTGCATAGGTTACATAAAATCCAACGGTGGAATATTAAGAGGTATGGTGGTCATCCACCAACTCATGCATTTACAACACTCCCCCTTGGATGTCCACCATACAATGACATTGTTTCCTCATTAAAAACCTTGCTTGGAAAACCCAGTGAGACAAAACCAAAGCGAAGGGAAAAAGAGTGAAACTTTCTTCTGAATCATTGATATGGTGTTGGATGAGCTTATATTGCCTCGTTAAAACCTTGCTAGGAAAAACCCAGTGGGACAAAAATCTAGTCGAAGGGAAAAAGAGTACAACGCGCATCTGCCTTGAATGTAGTAGAATTGGGATGCTCCCCCTGATTGATATCTCCCCTTGATTAATATCTCTCCTTCTCTGATTTGAGCAATACAAGCAACATTGTCTTCATACATGATCATCTATCACACTATTCAACCTGTTTTTCACTTTTCAAATGATTGAAATCTTTAGGAGTATCAACAACTAATTTAGTAGTTAGAATATGTTACAACAATATCAAATTTGAATTCAAAATACTCAAACTCTTACTGTTAACTCTTAATTAAGAATATTGTGGTACTTTATATCCTTCAAGAGGTTGCTTCATCCGATATATCTCAAATATTTCATGAGCTTTGAGGATTTCCATGTACCATATAGTCTTAATAAATATGCATTTAACACATACTATAAGTTTTGCGTTAAAGTAACAACCGCACTTATAGAAATGTGGATGCATTTACGATGAGATTGGAGACTAAAACCACATGTCTCTCCCAGGAAACCTTATGTCATATTAGTGATCTTATTTCACTTCACAAACACCAATTCGTAACCTTCATACTGAACATTTGTAATTTGGTGTTTGAGTTATAGGTTCAATATCCAACTCTTCTTATTTAGTGATAAATGGAATTGCCTATTTCCATTTTTGTCCAATCACTTAACTTGTCGACATTCATGAAACGTGATTTAATATAATCATAGCCCTTGATGATTGTAGTGGCTACTAATAAACCAAATGTATCATCAATTTGTGATCCCACAATTCTTATGTGCATGCACATGCATAATTTATAATCATCTCATTGCTTTGGGGTACCAATGCCTCTTCAGGGGCTTATGTTGTCACTTATGGGACAAACATCTCTTTTACAATGAATTATTTAGAATATGTGGATCATAACCTCCTATAGAGCGTTATTTTTTATAGGGCTTGAATTTTTCAAATAATCTCCATTTCTGAGGAGTTAAGTCTTTAGAACCTATATTTCTGACATGCTTCAGGCAGGCATTATATATATAGTCACCATGTTAATGGATTGTGATACGAGAATATCAATCTATGTTAGCATATGTACAACTTATATATGCATTATCTTGATGAGACAAAAGCGGATTGATTCAACACTATTTCACGACGTTCTTTAGGAATTGTCATTTCTCCCCCTAACGGCGGGAAAATTGTCTCAAAATGTAGGAAAATAAACTCACAGTCGTTATCAAATATGTGACCATTTTAGTAGGCACATTCAGTAAAACTGGTGAAGTGATCCATAATTAGATGTTGTATGGGCTCACAAATATCCCCTTGAATTATTTCAGGAAAGATGGCTCAAAGTCAATTTTTGACTGAGATGATCTTATAACAGCTTTTATTTGTGAGCGTTCTTTGTAATGATATTGTTGGACAAGACAATAATTTGAGTCTTTAAACGATGTCCGTACAAAATTTATAAAAATCTTATGCATCATTGTGGGACATGGATTGCCAAGATAGTCATGTCACAACATAAAAGTTATTCGGTCAATGAACTTCTAGTTCATGACATCATAATCTTCAACTATAATAGTTGTGTAATATTGGGGCCTCAAGAACTTTTGGTTCATAACATCATAAACTTCCTACCCACAAAAGAAAGTAGGAAGTTTCTCCAATAGACGCCTCTGGCTATCAATATTGGGGCGGTAATACAAAACATTACCATTGTAAAACGAAATTAATTAATAACCTAACATAAATAAAATATAATATAATAAAATAAGTAAAGTGGTATAAACAAGGAATAAAATAAATCAATTAAAGATTATGAAATTCCAAGATAATCCAATATTAATGTGGATTCAATATGTAGATAAAACTACAAGTTTAAGAATTGGATTTCCAACCAATTCAGGTTCATATAGGCACAAATAAGTAATGGACTTCAAGTTCATATATAGTATTAAGATCCATGAAAAACTATGAACTTCAGGTTCATATCAATATATATTCGAAACTTCAGGTACGAATACGTAGATCTAAATAAATTGAATTAATAGTTGTGCTTTGAACTTCATACTCAAATCGATGTATATGCACTCGAAACTTCTGGTTCAAGTTCTTGACATATGTAGGCCTCATGGAATTCTGATTTTGATTAATACAAAATCGAGGAGTTTTATGTCCTTATGTGCTCTTTAAATTCGCAGAACTTCATGCCTTCAATTATTTGGAATCAAAGAACTTCAGGTTCTGATTCAATCAAAAGAACTCTATATCCTAATCTAGTTATATGATGAGGATCACGGAACTTCGGGCCCCTGATCTTTTGTATAATTCAAACTCATTATAATAATTAAGATCATACTTAAAATTAAATAAACAAACAAATAAAAATAAAAACATGGCATTATATTCATGTGTAATAAGAATAAGAAACTTTTTTTTTTTTTCTTAAACAAGCATGATGAAGTCTGATGGTGAGTACAAAGAAACTCTATACCATGTGATGACTCTAACTCATATAAAAAGAAAGAAAATTCAGAGAAAGAAAACATACCAAGAGCAATGTCGTGCTGATAACGTGTTATAAAACTAGAGGGAGAAAATGTAGAGAGAAGTGATATGCTAAAGATAAAGCTTCACCATGTTTTTTCCTTTCTAAATCTTTGGTAGAACAACCTATTCATAGGCTTACAAGATAGGAGATTGAATACCATCATTTACAATATACCTATAGGTTACAAGCATTAATTACAAATACTTAGTGCATAGGTTACATAAAATCCAACGGTGGAATATTAAGAGGTATGGTGGTCATCCACCAACTCATGCATTTACAACAAATACACATTTGATTTTATTTTTAAAAAATATAAATAATAGTCTAAACAATAGAGGAAGGGAGTTTCTCACTACTGCTTTTGCCCAGGGCCCCAATCTGTATAATACCCTATATATACATACCTATTTTTTTAAAAAAATAATATATAATATATATAAATATTATATTAGGTCCAAACCAATTATTGTAAATTTAAAAACACTTACTTAATCATTCAATTCAAAATTTAAAAAAATAAAATTCAATAAAGGTCCACTCATTGTAAAAACAAAAAAAATTGCCCAATTGCTCAATTCAAAATTAAAAAAACTCAATAAAGACCCAATTATATTTTAAAGTTATAGTTTAAATCAATTAACCTAGTTGAATCAATTAGGAAACTAAAAAAAGACAAGGTAGAAAAACTTGATTATGTATAGTTAATTGATACTTTTGAATTGAACATGCAAGACATGTGATATTTAAGTGATGTTTTGATGCATTTTATAAAATTGTTGTATAAATCATATATTAATTGTTTCTTTTATGTTACAATTGTGAATTTGAGTTCATATAATTTTTGTTAACTTACTGAAGAAAAAAAATTACATAAATATACATATAGAGTAGAATGCCCCATTTATTAGGATGTTCGCCTAGGGCCTCCAAAATATAGACTGCCATTGTTTCTTATATACATCATACTAAAGTGTCATGAGGATTCAAACATGTGACCACTGGTGTGCAAAATAATGCCTTTTTTTATTAAGCTACACCCACGTTGACCCATATTTGATTTTAAATCAAGACAACTACAATAATAATCTAAATTCATATGTAAAATTAGATTGTTGATTTTTATTTTTATTTTTAATTTTATGGATTAGTGAGAAAATGATGTTTCGAAATTGGAACATCTTCCAACATTGAATTTTGAACCAAGGGCTTAATAGCTGACACCACATTCTTAAAACAAAAAAAATAAAACTAGTTATACTTCACACAAAACAAAATTTTAAAAAACCCGTACTAATATATATATATATATATATATATATTGCCTCAGCCTCTCTTCTTCTTCTTCTGTTAAAAGCTATAATAAAACAAATTACTTCACGACTCACTTTGAAATTTTCTGCTAAAAGCTATCGTATTCAAAGGACACAATAGTCTTCATTTTGAAGCCAACGGATTGAATACTAAATCGTGGAGTAAGGCTTTTATTTGGATTATTTGTAGTTCCACCGGAACCTTCATTTCGAAATGTTTGATTCATGGCTGAAGAGATTCATACAATACTTGTCAATCCGTCCTTTAATAATTGTGACCTCAATTTTGCACGCATAATAAGTAATACTCTTTTTGTTCATTTTTGTAATAATAAAGAATTTATTAAAGAATTTTTCAATCCAAATCGTAGATTCATATGTGTGGTCATCTAAAAAGTATGGAGAAAAGTACAACATTATTGAAAGGGAAGAAGAGTTAAAAGGTTCGGGAGAAATGAGAAAAGGAATTTGGTTTGCTGCAGCTAATATGGAGAAGTGAAAGGGAAAATATGTATCATGTTTTCAGTCTTTGAATGAGATTTAAATGAGGTGGTATGTGAAGAATAAAAGTCAAGCAGGTCCTGATAGAGAAAATCTAAACAGAGGATTCAGATCCCAAATCTACACTCAGGCCAAATTAAAAGGATTAAATTTCTCATTAAAAAAAGGAAATAAAATTAAAATGAACACTATTATAGGTATTCAAAATAAAAAGAAAAAACAATATTATTTATGGATGAAAATCTAACTGCCCTTAATTTATAACTTGATTTGGTTAGAAAATTGTCTGGAAAACAATTGTCTCGTGATGATTGTCTTAGATTCTAAAAGATATTACTTCATTAAGCTAAATAATGATGAGGTGAGGAGAAATTGAACGGCAATTGTCTCATGCTTCTCATGGTGATTATTATGAAGACGGAAATATCGATCATAAATGCAATCATGCTCCACAATATTCAATTATGGCCAATATCACGTCTAGAATCAAGAAGCTAAAAATTATAGCATTCTTGAGTGAGAAATTTGAGAATGGTACAGTAATACGGCCACATTGTATAGTTTATTCACGTGTAATGATTGGACGACAGGGTTGATAAGGAATAATATCAATAGCCGTATATATGTGCAAGTTTTATTTACTTTCCTCTTCCTTTTTTTTTTTATAAATGAATATTTAGTTTCCATCGTATTTTGTGCAAGTATCTCTAATGTCCAATGTTATCTCAGTTTCAATTTCAACAAAATTCTTGTTACTTTCTGTTCATTTATCTTTTTGGTTGATATCATTTGGAAACATCGTGTGGTTAAAGCCAAAATCAAAGTGCAATAGTTGTGTAAGCATTTTCTACGTAGGGCATACTTTTCCTCGTAGCAATGGAATATATAAAATTGCTCTTCGAATTGCTGACTGCACGTCCCTTGGCCTTCTTGTTGTTGTTGACCATAATATCTTTGCCTTCCACAACGTTACTTGCTGTATTGCTCTGGTTGCTTCATTTGCTCTGCACAATGCTGCCGATGCTGTTCCGATATTCAACTCTGATGATACTCGTTACTTTACTTTTCAATTTCCATCTCCTATTGTATACAAATTTATCTCTTTAATGTCCCTTGCTATTTCAATTCCCATTTTATTTTATTTCTACAAAATTGTTTGCATTTCTTGCACTCTTGCGTCTATGCTATAATGATCTCAGATTCAATTCAAACCATAATAATGTGTATGAAAAGTCTATGCTATAATGATATCATATTCAAACCGCAATAATATATACGAAAAATCCATGCTATAATGATCTCAAATTCAAACCACAATAATGTGTATGAAAAATCTCCTTCCTCTCTTCCTTAACAGGGTGAAATTTTACCAAAAAAACCTCATCCTTAGAGCAAGCCCAGCGCAGCCAACAAACCGGGCCAAAGGCAGCCCGAGAGAAGCCAGACCAGCTCCAGCGCAGAAGGAGAAGCCCGGGCAAGGTGCGGGTCCCACGAGCCCGGGCAGGCCCAAGGGCGAAATCAGACTGGGCTCGAGCACGAGTTGGATGACGTCAGCGCTGACGTCATCCAACTCAGTGTCCAACGGTAACCTGCCACGTGTCAACACCGGGTGGCTCCGATTGGTTTTTTTCCAGAAATCCTACGGTTCTCATTTTTTTGGCCAAAAAAATTTTAAAAAAATCCGAAAAAATTCTGAAATTTTTTTTAAAAAAATACCAAAAAAGTATGTATTTTTTCCCTATAAATACCTAACCATTTTATCTACTTTCAACACCAAATCTTCATACAATTTCTTCTCCATACAATATTTTCTACTCTCCACTCACATTATTCATTTTCCACACCAATTCTCCATACAAACTCATCTCCTTCCAATATTTTTTACTCTCTACTCATATTTTCCACTTTCCACACCAATTTCATACAAACTCTTCTCCTTCCAATATTTTTTACTATCCACTCACATTTTTGTACTACTTTTCATTTGTATAAAATAAACAAATGGCATCTTCTGTCGAAATCGGAGGCTCGTGGTCAACCCAGGAAGATATTGCGTTGTGCGAGTCTTGGGTGAACGTTAGTCATGACCCTATCACGGGCAATGAGATGAAGTTCCATCATATGTGGAGCAAAATTCATGGAGAATTTTGTCAAAGATCGGGTTCCATTCAAACCGAAATGGCTTTGTCTAGTAGATGGAAACTTCTAAACAAAGAGTTAGGGAAATGGAGAAATGCCTTGACAAAAGCAAAGGAGAACATTCGGAGCGGTCAAAATCTTTCCGATGAGGTAAAATATTTTTAATTGCCATTTTAATCAATTTAATGTAACTTTTTTTTATTGCATATTCTATTTCTTTTTGTTGCACAATGTTTATTTTATTTTTGCATTTCCTAATTGGCTTTATTTATTTACATAATCAATTTTATTCTTGCATTTCAAAATAGTTTATAATTTCATGCATAATCTTTATTTTTGTTTTTGCATTTTCAATTTGTCTATATTTATTTACATAATCAATTTTATTCTTGCATTTCAAAATAGTTTATAATTTCTTGCATTGTATATTTTTTTAATGCACTTCCAATTATTTATTTTGAATAGATCATACAACCACAAATGTGGTTCGGTGCCATGGGGCAAGGGAAAAAAAGTTTTGTGCATTTCCAATGTTGGGAAATTGTCAAGGATTGTTCCAGATTCAAAATTATTCTTACCGCACCCCCGGTTGTGTTGCATGAGACGCCGCTCCACGAATCGCCATTAACCGATTCGCCATTGGACTCCTCAATGGAAACGGAGTCACCACTCCCACGTCCGCCGAGACCTATTGGGAGAAAGGCGGCAAAGGCCAAGAGAGGGGGCACTTCGAACATTGATTGTGTTCAAATATTCGAGCAAATAGCTAAGAACAACTCTCTAAGATATGAGAGAGACTTAAAGAGAGATGAAGCGGACAAGACACGATTGGAAGCCTTTGCAATTGAAAAGCAACATGCAAAAGAAAAAGACGACGATGAGAGAGAGATGAAAATCATGGCCATGGATACTCGCCATATGTCTCCTGAAACAAAGGCCTATTGGAAGCATAAACGAAGGGATGTGATGAGAAGAAAACTTTTTCATGATGACGGACCTAGCAATACGGATTGGCTAAATGATGAAAACCATTAGATTGTATTGTTGTATTTTTTATAATTGTATTTTTTTTAAATTGTTGTATTATCCTTTAATTTGTTGTATTGTTTCTTTTTTATTCAATCAAAAAAGCATTCTATAATTGGACTATTTATTAAAAACATTTGAGCATTCCTCACAAAGATTAATTAAAAACAAACCTTCATTTATTGCAAACAACACACAAAACAAACCATACATAAAAGCATAATAATAAAAAAGACCTCGCAATAATTCCAAAAAACACCACACACAAAAACAAAGCATAATTAAAAAACAAAGCATAATTCCAAACAAAGCACGAATCTAGCCTTCATCCATTGTGATTGCCTTTCATCTGCCACAAGTGCTCGATCAAGTCAACTTGACGTCTTTCGTGAACATATGAAGATTTCATTTCTTGATAACGATCAATCATGGGGTTGTTGAATCGACCATCCCGAAGTAACGGTTCGGGCTCCATTGGTAGTCCATTTGGTCCCATTGGCCTTTCATATATTCTTGTCAACGCCGTGTTCATAGGATCAGGTTCAAACACCTCTGGAGCATCGTAGTCATACTCATCCTCCATAATCATGTTGTGGAGGATGATGCAAGTCATCATAATACTCCGCAGCACCTCCTCATCTAGCATCCGAGCAGCACCCCTAATAATTGCCCAACGAGCTTGCAAGATACCGAAACACCTTTCCACGTCTTTCCTGTAGCCTTCTTGAAAGGCAGCAAAGCTTTTTTTCTTCTCAGATCGGGGATTCGGAATTGTTTTCACGAATGTCGTCCACCTAGGATAAATTCCATCGGCAAGGTAGTACGCACCAGAATATACGGTATTGTTGATTTGGTATGTGACCTGGGGGGAATGACCTCGCAATACCTCGTCGAACACCGGGGATTGACCAAGGACATTGAGGTCATTCTGAAATCCGGCAACCCCGAAAAAGGCATGCCAAACCCAAGTGTCGAATGAAGCTACAGCCTCCAAAATGATACTTTTTTGGCCCTTCCGATTCCCATACTCTCCTTGCCACGCAGTAGGACAATTCTTCCACTGCCAATGCATGCAATCGATGCTTCCGATCATTCCTGGGAAACCTCGAGCCTCGCCTTTTTGTAGAAGCCTTTGCAGGTCCCTCGGAGTGGGTTTGCGAAGGTACTCCTTTCGTGTACAAATTTTCCACTGTATCACAGAATCTCACCAAGCACTCTAGGATAGTAGATTTTCTCATCCTTGCAATCTCATCCACCTGCTCTGCGGATGCCCCATAAGCAAGCATCCGCAAAGCAGCTATAAGTTTTTGCTCCGGGATAAGACCCAAAACTCCAACAGCATCATGCTTTTGAATGAAGTATGTGTCGTAATTACAAATATCATGCATGATTTTTTGGAACAAATGTGGCTGCATTCTATATCTCTCTCGAAACTTAGAAACTGGATATAACGAATTTGGGATAAAATAATCCTCCAAGAGATTCTTACCCCGAGACTCTCTGCGTCTATCCACATTCGGGGCACGACGACGATGGTGTTGGCTTGATTGATTCATCATACACACCGTCGCTGCTACAAGCATTTCTTCCTCTTCTTCATCGGCGTCTCGATCTTCTTCCTCACGTCTACGCCGGATTTCTTCCCATTCTTTCTGTTGCCTCTCCAACACCCTCCTGAAGTTTGACATTGAGAGTATAATCTGAGAAATGAAGGAAAATATCAGAGATGGTGTGAGAGGAGTGGTGTTGATGGTGTAGTTTTATAGAGGGATTCAGAAGATAGAGATGACACGTGGCACAATTTTAGAGGGTGAAAATCTTATCTGAAATCTGAGATCACTATTTGTAAAAAAATATCTGAAATTCTTATCAGACATGGGACACGTGGCACAATTTTAGAGGATGAAAATCTTATCTGAAATATGAGATTATAATTTTTTAAAAATATCTGAAAATCTTATCTGACATGGGACACGTGGCATAATTTTAGAGGGTGAAAATTTTATCGGAAATCTGAGATTATAATTTTTATTAATGAATATCCGAAAATTTTATCTGGAATAAGACACGTGGCAACCGAGATTCTCATCCGAAAATCTTATCCGAAAATTTAATTACAAAAGATTATCAAAATTAATGATTTAAAGTATAAAAAAATAGGAAATAAAGTACAATGAATAGTAATTGCCCTAGACTTGCTCTAGACTTTGCCCTTGTGGGTGGAACCACAAATGGCAAGGCTGACACTATTCACGTGAATAGTGTCTGCCCTTGCTTGCCCTTGCCTTAGACTTTGCCCTAAGGGGTGGAGTTGCTCTTAACAAGGGCGAATTTTTATTAAAAAAAAAGGATTAACTTCACTTTAGTCCCCGGAGGTTTAGTGTCAGTATCGAAATGGGCCTCAAGGTTTGAGTTTGATCAATTTCGTACCCAACATTTCGAAATATTACCAATTTACACCAGCCGTTACATTGACCGTCAAAGTCAGACGTTAAATGCTGACGTGGCAGTCGTGGGACCCACATCATAACCAAATAGCTGTTAGAAAGCGACGTCACGATAGGCAATTTCGGAAGAAAAAAATCGAAGGAAACGAAGAGTTGGCACGCGTTCCAAGGAAGAGTTCGATTACCTGAGTTGGAAAAATTGAACCAACTCAGTTTCTGAGTTGAGTTCGTACTGAGACAGACATAGAGGAGAGGTTGGAGAGGTTTTGAGGGTTTGTTCGTGTTTTGGAGTGCAAAAATTTGAAATAGACTGCAAAAATCATACTGAAACGGAGGTTTCCGAAAAGATCTGAAGAATATGAGTTGGGGACTTCGTCCGGAAGGATATGGAGAACCTTTCTATGGTACGTATGGCTTACTGTTGTAAGGTTATTGGCAGATGATGTTTTCGAGTGAAAGTTTCAAATAGAGTCAGTTTCGAGTTTGGTGTCGACTGAAAGTTTGGCTTTTATAATGGATTGTGAGTTTCAAGTTAGGTGTCGGTATCACTGTGTCTATTTAATTGGTAGATGGAATCGTGTGAATGGTAGGTGGTATGCGGAAGTAAACATTGGCTTTTGTATGTGGTCCTACAACCACTGGGAATCTTACCTTTTGTATATGTGTGTACTGACATAGAAACATGCATTTGTATATGTGTGTTTGTATTTGTGTGTTTGTATATCTGCATTTGTATATCTGTATTTGTATTTGTATTTGTATTTGTATGTGTATTTGTATTTGTATTTGTAAACAGGAGTACATGTATTTTGTTTTGGGTCAAATTGGTAAAATTCATGTGTGGTTTTCGACCTGCAGGGGATGAGGCAGGATTTTCTATTCAAATGTACCACAATGGTGAAATAAGAGGTAACTATTATGTGAATGGGTCTGTGGATTGGTTTGATTATTGTGATAAAGATAGAATGTCAATGACTGAGATAGATGCCATGGTCAAGGAGTTAGGGCACGAAGGTTTGATTAACTACTGGTACAGTATTCAAGGTGATAGTTTTGATGGTGGCCTAGTTAAGCTGAGTGAAGATACAGATGTCTTAGACATGCTAGTATTTGTGCCTGACACTAGGGTGATAAATATATTCCTAGAACATGTCTTGGCATGCACTCAAGAGCAGTTTTACAGTCAAGTGGGTTCAAACATATTTATAAATTTGGATGATGAATTTGGGACCAACAGTGGGGTAGTGATTCAAGAGCTTGATGACAATTGTGGTGCCATTGTTCCAGTGGGTGGGGGAGTATCCCAGGTGCAAAAGGTGAAAAAAACAAGTGTTGTAATAGAAGAGTTGAATGAAGAAGGGTTGAATGAAGAAGCATGTGGAGAAGGCAAAGAGTTGAATGAAGAAGGGTTGAATGAAGATGGCTTGAATGAAGATGGCTTGATTGATGAAGCTTCTAAACAAGGCAAAGAAAATGTCACTGTGAATAATGAGGAGAATTCTGACAAGGGCAAAGAAAAGCCAAGTCAAGGTTGTTCTGATAAAGGCAAAGGCAAGGTTGATGACATGTCACATAGGGTGAAGCGTGCATTTGGTAAAAAAAGAAGTGGCAGTTTGAGGAGGACAAAGACTGTTCACCATAAAGACAAAGTTGTGGAAGGAAGGGTTGATGGCTACAGGACCGAGTTTCAAAGGGATTCCATGATGTTGAGAAGTGGAAGAAGTTTGGCAAATGCTGCAAACTTTGAAGGCTTGGATGATGATGCTTCTGATAGTGAGGACTCAGATTATATGATTCCCAAGAACTTCAGTGAAGATGAAGATGAAGATGATGTTTTTTTTTATGAATGGGTGGATGACCAAACTGAATGGACAGGGGCTAAAGAAACTGGGAATGAGGCTGCTCCTGATTGGCCTACAGATGTTGAATTGGATTCTGACGATTCTGAGTGCAGGGATTATGCCAAGTATAATTCTGATGAGGAAGTTGATAAGAATTGGCCAGAGTTCAATGCTGCAACTGACATGGCAGATCCAAAGTTTGAGATTGGGCTGTTGTTTAGTGATTGTAAGGTGTTTAGGGCAGCTGTCAGAGAGTACTCCATCTTGCAGAATAGGGATGTAGTGTTTATTAGGAATGAGGCTTTGAAGCTGAAGGCAGTTTGTGGGGACCCAGATTGTGAGTGGATGATATATGCTTCAAAAATGCAACATGAGAACACATTGCAAGTGAAGACATATGTAGGTGAGCACACATGTACACAGCTATGGGAGAACCCTACTGTGAAGTCAACATGGATAAGCAAGAAATATGTTCACAGTTTGAAGTCCAATCCCCAGTGGCCAGTGAAGTCATTCAAGGAGACTGTTGAGAAGGATTATAATACAGGGGTGTCAAGACAACAAGTGTATAGGGCAAAATATAAGGCACTAAAGCTGATTGAGGGCAGTTTCAATGAACAATATTCAAGAGTTTGGGATTACTGTGAGGAATTAAGGAAGACTAACCCAGGAACCACAGCAATGGTTAAGTGTGATTTCCAACAACAAGTGGGGCAACCAAAGTTTCAAAGGTTGTATGTTTGTTTAGGAGCTGCTAAGGAAGGCTTCAAAGCTGGGTGCAGGCCTATTATAGGTTTAGATGGGTGCTTTTTGAAGAGTGTTTATGCAGGGCAACTGTTAACTGCTGTGGGTGTAGATGCCAATAATGAAACCTGGGTAATTGCTTATGCAGTTGTGGAATCAGAGTGCAAGGAATCTTGGATTTGGTTTCTGGAGCTATTGGTTAAGGATTGTGAGATTGTGAATCAATTTGGCTTCACCTTTATATCCGACAAACAAAAAGGTTTAGTACTTGCTTTTGAGCAAGTGGTCCCTAATTGTGACCACCGGTTCTGTGCAAGACACCTGTTTTCCAACTATAGGGTGCTTTTCAAAGCAAAAAGCCTCAGAGACAAGTTTTGGGAAGCATCATATGCAACCACTGTCCCCCACTTTACAAGGGCCATGGAAGACCTGAAAAAACTGTCAAAGGATGCATATGAATGGCTAACCACTCCAGATAAACCTCCAAGGCATTGGTCCAAGTCACACTTCAACACTCATTTGAAGTGTGACATGTTGTTGAATAATCTTTGCGAGTCCTTCAATGCTACCATATTGGAATGTAGGGATAGACCAATTCTGTCAATGTTTGAGTATATTAGATGTATGCTGATGAGGAGAATACAAGCAAGAAGGGACAAAATGCTGACATGGAACAAGCCTATCTGCCCAAGGATATTTAAGAAGGTGGAGGGAAATAAAGCCAAGGCAGGTGCTTGTGTGGCAATGTGGTCAGGTGGAGGTAAATTCCAAGTGTCAGCTGGTGGCCATGCACAATATATTGTGGACTTGGAATTGAGAACTTGTTCTTGTAGAGCTTGGGATTTGCAGGGATGGCCTTGTGTTCATGCTATTGCAGCCATAAATTATAAAGGGGGTCTTAATGTCATGGATTTTGTGGATGACTGCTATTTGAAATCAACTTACTTGAAGACATATGAGAATCTCATACTGCCTATGAATGGGATGGATATGTGGGATAAGAGTGACTTTCCACCATGTCTTCCTCCGTCTTACTCTACACAGCCTGGAAGGCCAAGAAAATGTAGAACCAAAGAACAGGAAGAGCACAAGGGCAAGATGAAGATGAGAGCATCAAGAAACCAATCTGAAACTGCATTGTCTCGCATTCCTAACACACAGGACTCTCTCAAATGTGGGCAATGTGGTAAAAAAGGGCACAATAAGAGGACTTGCCATAGGAATCTTCCCCCAAAAGCTAAACCTGCAACTAAGAGGAAGAGGGGTACTGAAAATACCCAGTTATAGCAACTCAATCTTTTTCAATTTAATAACCCTAAGCGTTTGTTGCAAACTGATGTAGTTTTTATGTTGTAGACCACTCCATCTGACGCATCCACTCTAGCTGGTGATCCAAGCACCCTAAAGCAAAGATCCAAGCCTCCAAGGCGTGTGCAAAAAGGGAAGCCAAAACCAACTAAGAAAGGACATGCCACTTCTGAAGCACAACCAGCCTCAACTTTGCTTCCTCATGCATCAACTTCTGTTTCAACTGCAGGATCAAATGTTGTACATTGAAGCTCACTGAAAAAGCTATTTGATGATTCACGTTTTATTGTTAGACTGGCAGTTTGTGATTAGGAGGTTTTTGTTTTTGAACAATTGGTCATGTATAACTAAGTGCTGACTTATTTTGATGGATGTAATTACATTCACATAAGCCTCAACCACTGTGAATGCAAATACATCCACTGAAACTGCCATTTTGGAATGAATTTGAATGGACATGAAATATGTACGATATGCAGTGTTATTATCTGGTTATTTTGAGCCATTTTGAATGCAGAATTTTCTGAGTTTTTGGGTTGCCACTTTGCTTCATTATTTTGGTCATTCACTTCATTATTCCAGGTGATAAATATTTTCTAACTTCCCTGTTACATTATTTTTGCCATTCCATTCACTTCATCAAGTTACAAAAAAGTCGGCAATTAAACTGCTACATAACAATTAAACCTTACCCCATAACCCTTAATCCTACCCCATAAGCCCTTAAGCCTTACCCCATAACCCTTAATCCTAACACCCTAAACCCTTAAACCCTTACATAACAATTAAACCATTACAAACTGCTACTAACAATACATTCATTCAATGGCAGAAGCTAATTCCAAGCTCCTCTTTTTGTTTACTCCATATCCACACATCCCTCCCAAAATGATGCTTGCAAATAGAACCCACGAAGCCACCAACAACACCCAAACGACCTTTTCTCTTTGTCTTGCCATTGCCATTGACTTCTCCAGCTTATTCCGCGATTTTAAAAGCCCAGGAATCACTGCCTTCGACCGTGCACACATGGCCGGATCAAACCATGCCCAAAATTCACAACCCTTAAAACCCCTCTTAGTCTCACGTACCTTGGCTGCACACATGGAAAATCGCCTCCCAGGATTCGAATCTGTCCAAGAGGTTCGAATTGTAGCAGCCTTTCCGCACCAACACATCGGCGCCTCTTCATCCATTTCGCCCAGCCAATCGGATCTTCTTCGTCAGTTTCCCTTCACTTTTTTCCTCGCTCCTTTGCTCTCGAAAACACGAACACAAATCAGAAACTGAGTTGGTTCGATTTTTCCAGCCCAGGTAAGCGAACTCTTCGTTTCCTTCGATTTTTTTCTTCCGAAATTGCCCATCGTGACGTCGCTTTCTAACAGCTATTTGGTTATGATGTGGGTCCCACGACTGCCACGTCAGCATTTAACGTCTGACTTTGACGGTCAATGTAACGGCTGGTGTAAATTGATAATATTTCGAAATGTTGGGTACGAAATTGATAAAACTCAAACCTTGGGGCCCATTTCGATACTGACACTAAACCTACAGGGACTAAAGTGACGTTAATCCTAAAAAAAACCTCGCTCGCTATTAAGAGAATGAATGAAGCCATTTATTATATGAAACTTTCTATTTTGTTAAATATATGTGGTATTTCTATTTTGTTAAATATATGTGGTATTTGATGTGGACTCTATGCATTATTTAGGCTTGTATTTAAAAAATGAAAACACCAAAGGGTCTGTTTGATAGAATCTGTTGATTATCTCATATGAGAATGGAAATCCCTAAAGGCTTAAAGAGTGAATAATAAGCACAAAGAGAAATAACTTCATTTATTTATTCATTTATATGGCACAGAACTAGAGCTCTTTTGCCTTTTCACACTCAAAAAGCTCACTCTACATGAGCTCTACCCGAAAACCCTAGCACAGCCTACCACCGGTAGTCTAGTACTGCTATATCTAGATACAAACTTTTATTACATCGCGCGGCTTGGTATACTACCCTCTCTGTTCTTAGTTCAAGCACTAAACCTCTCTCTTCTTAGTTCAAGCACTAACTTTTTTTTATTTTTTACGCACACATACTAACTATTATTAGTGCTTAGATTACGCCAGCAAACTCCAAAATTGAAGACAAGTGTTGGTTTCTGCTTCTTCCCTGCTGTGTTGGCACAAAGTAAGATTGCTGCTGCTTGCTGAAAATTTGTTCCATCTCTGGCCCAAATGCCAGCTGCCTAGCCTCTCTGTCCATGTGCATTATTATGTTGTCCTCTTGCCCTGCATGTGTAAAAAAGCACAGTACATATACATATATACAAACCCACATAATTTATATTTAAAAAATTGATCATCAGCTAATTAAGCAATGTCTCTGACTTAATTAATTACCTGCAAGGAAGTTCCTCTTGTTGTTTTGGGCATTGAGTCCAAATCCCAGGATTCGGAGGCTCTGATTTTGGGCAACAAGGGCAACAGGATGACCAGCCGGGATCACAAAAACATCACCACGTGATAGCTGAGCGGTGACCTTCATGTACCTTCCACTCGGTTCTCCCTGCTGCTCTTGCTGTCCCATAATTTCTTGGCTTTGGCTTGCCAAGTATGGGCAGGCCATTTCAACAAGTCCGTTTCCTTCCACAACCATAATCAAGTGTGTTGCTTTTGAATTGAAGTGTGGCACCATCATAGCTTGCTGCACAAGAAAATTGAAGTTAAAAAAAACAAAAAAATTATCAGCCACAAGCTCTCCCTCGACAACAAATACACATGCTATTTGTAGCTCCAGATTAATATGAAAAATTATATTCAGACATGTATATGGAATGCATATGGGATTTAGAACATTTATTTTCTGATCAAATGTTGCATTACTTGGTTGATCTCAATGCAACTGACTGAGGCATCCATGTCCTGGAGCTGATTGAACTCCTCCGGCCGAGCCTCAAAGAACTGGCCATAGTTGTTAGAGTGCACAGGTCTTTGTTGTCTCAGATTGAATGGACCCTGAGACTGACGGTCTCCTCTACGCCTGGATGAGGCGGCCTGACTCAGTGCCTGGAGTTGCTCTCTCGGGGCTCTCATGACTATGCCTTGGCCCTGCTGCTGCTGGCCCTGCTTAAAGCCATGCTCTAGCTGCTCTCTTGGGGTCTGATCAAATAATTGATAATAGTTAATTGGAGCCTAATTAATTAGTGTGAACAAATAAAAACAAATCAAGAGTAAAGAAAGAAACTTGGGAATTGAGCTTACATTAAAGGCAGATTCAAGAATGTCATTGCTGAAAACGCTGAAGTATGACTCAGGATTTCTGGAACCGGCAGGGAAGAATTCCTGCAGAATGATAAAGCAATGTTAGAAATTACCTACTCAAAATATTTATAAAGAAAAGAAAAACAAACTTGAAGTTGCTGTGGGAAAATGTAATTGGGATTATGGGTAAAATTAATAGCTCATCAAAATAAAAATAAAAACATATACCAAATGATGAAGTGAGGTGACGATTGGTTACCTCAAATCGGCCAGGATTGTTAACAGGCTGAAGGAGCTTTGCAATTCGAAGAGTCTCATCACTGTTATTGTTAACTAAGTAGGTAGTAGCCCCTGCAGGAACTCTAATCACATCTCCGTGTTCCATGTTGAAGGACTCCTTTCTGTCTTGCATCAAAAGGGTACAAGTACATTGTCCTGTAATTTCAAATTAAGCAACAAAAACTCATGTCAGTTGCTAATAATATAATTGCATATAACAAGAAGTAGAGGACTAACTCACCGCTCAGAACAACGTAAATTGCTTCAGCATCACAATGGTGTGGGAGAACAAAAGTGTTAGGCTTTGCCTCAAAGATGGCCAAGCGGTAGTTCTTAATGCCGCGAAGAACCTCACTCTGTCTCTGGGTGAACCTCTCAAGCACATAAAGCCCACCTTCATTAGACTGGAACCTTGGCTGAAACCTGTGTGATGGAAAGTAGTAGGGGTTGTTGCTCTGGCTCTGGCTCTGACCCTGACTCCCCATCTGCCCCTCCTCCTCTTGTTGTTGGTTCAGACCACCTCCTCCTGTGCTTCCTTCCTGCTGCTGACCATACTGCTGACTCATCTGTTGTGTGCACTGTTGTTTGCATTGTTCTTTTTGAAAATCATCACGTGCTTGGTTTTCGCAACCCCGCTTGCACTGCTTGTACTGATGTTTCTCATGTTCAAATTGTTGCTTGCACTGTTTTGGGCATCGCTCTTGTTGTCCCTGACCTTGTTGACTCTGACAACTCAGCTTGCACTGCTCGAATCGCTCTTTGGCACCACCATAGCCCGAGCCATTTAGTGCATCATCATCTTCTTCTTGGTTACCTCCTCCCTGCTGCAGACTTATCTGTTGTTTGCACTGTTGTTTGCATTGGCGCTTTTCATCATCATGCTGTGATGACTTTTCGCAACTCTGCTTGCACTGCTGGTACTGGCTTTTCTCCTTGTCAAATTGTTCCCTGCACTGTCGTGGGCATTGCTCTTGTTCTCCCTGACCCTGCTGTTGTCTCTCGCAACCCTGCATGCACTGCTCGAATCGCCTTCTGGGCTCACCATTTAGTGTCTCATCCTCTAGTTTGTTGTCCCCTCCGCCAGGTCCTTGTTCTTGTTGTTGCCTTCGTTGCTGGTCTTCAAGTTCCTGCCTGCACGTTCTTTGGCATTGCTCTTGTTGTTGGCCTTGTCCTTGCATCTGGCACCGTAGCTGGCACTGCTTGAGTTGTTCGACTTGCTGCTCACACTGTCTTTGGCACTGTTGCCTCTGTTGCTGCTGGCCACCGCTCCCCTGCATCTCACAACTCTGCTGGCACATTTGCTGCATTTCCTCGCGCTCTCTCTGTTGCCTAATTTGCTCATAACACTCTTGCTGACATTGCTGCTGCTGCTGCCTATGGCCGTGCTGCGATTGGCAACGCTGCTTACATTGCTGCTCCTGCTCATGTTGCTGCTGCTGCTTGTGATGATTAGAACTTTCCGCCGGAGGAAGCGACCAGGGCCCCCACATCCTGCATTGGTAGATACACTCAGAATGAATTATAGGCCTCTTAAAGTCTTGACACTGTTTTTGACAGTGCTGTTCTCTATCTTGACCAAGAGTGAAAGACACAGAGAAAGCAAGAAAAAGAAGTGAAAGGAACAAGAACAGAGGAAGCCTAGGTTTGATATGGATCACCATGATTTGCTAACTTGCTTGCTATTGAACTATGACACTCTAAATTGATCTTCCATGGAAAAATGGCATAAAGGGTTCACGCATTTATAGAAGCTCAAGGCTGAGCATGCATGGACATTTGTCTATACGCATTACATGCAAGGCGACTAGTGTCAACAGGTGACAAAACTGACGTGTCCAACTTCAAAATTCACAAGAGTGTTCGAGACACAGCTTCTCCAGAGTTTGGTCTTCACGTGAGGGTGCAAAATGAGGACAAATATATATATGGTTGCATAGACATGGATATATGAAAGATTATGTTGCAAATCTTATAAAAAAGTGTGAGGTTGCGTAGAGTCTTCTGGTTTTGTTTTGAGTGTGGCATTTGAGATCGAGCAGGTGGTGGGGGCGTATGAAAAATGAGACAGCTGAGGTGTGAACGTGTTGCGGTGCATGTAATTGAGAAGCCAGGAATTGGAACTGGGTTGGTGGACGCGGCGATGCTCATCCATTGTGTCAATAGCGACAGGCATACTTTTGATGCAGAGAAAAAGCCACGTGTGCTATGCAGAATATGGTGAATGCTCATGCTGCAAATCGACACGAATTGTTGAAGTTTTCATGTCGTTACTCATTAATGACGATTAGGATATAAGGCATTGTTTTTTTGGTAACCAAAAGTTTATTGCTTTAATTTGATTTGAATAATATAAGACCATCTTGAAAATACTTAAATTCTGAATTATTTTCCTTCACTCATACGGAGTGTCAATGAATTGCTACTGGTTGACAAAACAATTGTTAAGGTTGCATTGCTAATGAGATTGAATCATTTATTAACGGAGCTGTTCACAAATTTTGGCTATAGTATATGCTGGAGATGCTCTTGTTCGAAGAGGCTAAGATGTTCCTCCATTCTCTTGGCAATGCTAAATTCCTGAGGTGGGGTTTCAAGCCTGAGGAATATAATTATATTCAACACATGACATGACGAGAGAGACAGAGACAATAATGCTAAATACAACACGTCGCAAAAGAGTTTCTGTCCCCTCCTCCATACATAGTTATAACTTATAAGGACAAGAATGAGCTTCATTTTTGTCACATATACCTGGGACACTATAGCTAGCTGGTCACCTTGCATGTAATATGCATAGCGAAATGTAAATGTGCATAAGTACACTGTGTCACATTTTCAATAGTTAGTAACTAAGCAAAGCAAGCATGGTGGTGGTGATCAGGATATGAGAGCCAAGCTTTCTTTGCTGATCTTGTTCCTAATTTCCACTCTTCTTGCTTCCTCTGTGTGCTGCCATAGAAGTCTTGCCGGCGTCGGCGACGCTGTCATACAATGAGCCCCTGAATTGTTTTCCCCAGAGATGTGGGATATAACTTGCCAGCAGGAAGCTGAAGGCCACCCGAAACAAGGTATTTAAAATGTTATAAATTGTGTGCTCAATTATGCAAAGCATGTACTGTTTGATATATTTTAAGAGAATTCAACTCTCACTTTGATTGAAATCAGATTGATCTCAATCTCAAATCTGAATGATCTCACTTACAAAATAAAGCTTTTATTTTATAAGCACCAGAAATACATCCCACGGTTGATACAGATACATTGCATTAACAGAAAGCTAGAGCTTTTTTTCTACACACAGAAAGCTCACTCTCCTTACATGATTTATTTCCTAAGTACTACTGCTTATTAATTATACACGTACTTAATTTAGAGCTTAGAAGTCCAAGGCTGAAGCCAGGCTGCTCTGCTGGATCGGCACGAAGTAAGATTGCTTCTGCTTGCTGAATATCTGTTCCATTTCCTGATCAAATGCCAGCTGCTTAGCCTCTCTCTCCATCTCCTTCATTATGTTGTTCTCTTGCCCTACGAATATATAACAAAGCAAGAGGTTAATATATATAAGTACACCTAGGTAATTAATTAAATATTAATTAAGTATATCAATGAGTACCTGCAAGGAAGTTCCTCATGTGGTTTTGGGCATTGATTCCAAACCCCACCAGCCTCAGGTTCTGGTTTTGGTTGCCATTGTTGTTGTTGTTTTGGGCAACAATGGCAGTAGGATGAGCAGCTGGATCACAAAAACATCATGGTGATAAGTCAGCACTGAACTTCCTGTACTGTTGAATTTCTTGTACTTGATCCATGCTCTCTTCTTGGCCTTAGCTCCTGAGGTGTGGGC
This sequence comes from Prunus persica, assembly GCF_000346465.2. Lineage (NCBI taxonomy): Eukaryota > Viridiplantae > Streptophyta > Magnoliopsida > Rosales > Rosaceae > Prunus > Prunus persica. Next base: position 1,261,506 of record NC_034009.1, read on the forward strand.
AGGTACCTGCCATTTCATAGCGTCCCCTTCCTTCTGTTAATGTGCAAAATGGTAAACTGATTTAGTAAGTAATTGTTGGTTTAGTGTTATACTTAGCTCATAGGCTAAGCTGTCTATAATAGTGTCAAAACGGTTTGTTAAGTCTCATAGGACTTGACTGGACAGGTGTCATAATCTTACCCATAGTGTAGTTGGATGGTTGAGATTGAAGCTAGGATTTGTCTAGCTCTCTCTCTCTCTTCTAACTGTAATATGAGCTGTGAGTGATACAGCTCGATATACACAACAACAAATATACGAAAAAGTTTTTACAGAGCATTATTATTCTCTTCACTCTCTTCTTCAATATTCTCAGTTTCCTCCATTTTTATCAGTAGCTTATTAAACACTAACATGGCCTCAGAGCCAGGTTGGGTCTGAATTTCTGGGCGTTGTGACTGTGAGGTTGGGTTTGAATCTCTGAGCAAAAGCTTGTTGTGTGATTCTTGAGCTCAAATCAGTACTCTAGACTAACATGTCTGGATCTGGAGGAGGAGAACTCAGGGCACCCATTTTTAATGGTGAAAATTTTGATTTCTAGCAAATCAAAATGAAAACCATCTTCCGTTCGCACGAGCTGTGGGATCTTGTGGAGAATGGGTACAAAACTCCGACGAAGGAGGCGGAGGAGCTCATGGAGGCAGAGAGGAAGCTGATGCGTGAGAACTTGGTGAAGGACGCTAGAGCTCTGGGTATCATCCAAGGGGCTGTATCAGATCAAATTTTTCCACGAATTGCAACTCAGGAATCTGCAAAGGCTGCGTGAGATATTCTGAAACAAGAATTTGTGGGTGATAAGCAGGTAAGATCTGTGAAACTTCAAGGTCTTAGGCGTGATTTTGAATATACTCGGATGAGTGATAATGAATCTTTGTCTGGATATATTGCTAAGTTGTTTGATCTGATCAACCAAATGAGGAGCTATGGTGAGGATCTGAGCAATCAACGAATTGTTCAGAAACTACTTATTAGTCTGCCTAAGTCCTATGATAGTATTGCAGCTGTGATAGAGAATACAAAAGATTTAGACACTATTGATGCTCAGGATGTTGTTGCCATTTTAAAAGGATATGAACAGAGGCTTGATAGGCATGGTGACAATAGTGCAGAGAAGGCTTTTGCTAGCTTCAACGTTGGATCAAAGGCAACACGGTCTAATGGTCACACCAGTAAGTCTCAGAAGAATGCCAAACCACAGGGGCAGCAATGGGGCAACAAGGGTGATGGAGGTAATAAGTCTAATTCCTCTGTGAAAAATGAGACAGACAACACTGGAAATAAATGCAAATTCTGTGATAAATTGCACTATGGAGAGTGTTGGTTTAAGAACAAGGTCAAGTGTCACAAGTGTAACAAAATTGGGCATATTGCAAAATATTGTCATACAAACAAGGCTGTGCAGCAGGTGAACTTTGCTAATCAGGTTGAAGAAACCGGAAACTTATTCTTTGCTAATCATTCTGGAGAAGTAAAGAAGATGAGTGATGAATGGTACATAGATAGTGGATGTAGCAATCATATGACATCCAGGGAAGACTTGCTTGTAGACATTGTCAGAGGAGTGAAAGCAAAGGTTCAAGTAGGCAATGGAGTTTTAGTTGAAGTGGCAGGAAAAGGGACACTGATCATTGAAACAATGAAGGGTAAGAGGTATATAAAGGAGGTTATGCTTGTACCTAGTCTAGCTGAAAATTTGCTAAGTATAGGACAGATTACAGAGCATGGCTATTTTCTTGTATTTGGAAATCACAAGGTTGACATCTTCGATGATAGTTCCCTAAGTAACATGGTGGTAAGTGTAAAGCAAAAGGGGAACAGGTGTTTTCCTTTAACTTTCAACACAATCAAGGAGATTGCCTTGAAAACAAATGTGCAAGAATGCTCCAAGATATGGCACAAGAGGTTTGGGCACTTAAACTTTCGAAGCCTCCAGCTGCTGCAGAGCCAAGCAATGGTATTGGGGCTGCCTGAAATCCAAAATGGTGAAGTGTTGTGCCACGGTTGTGTATTTGGGAAGGGTCACAGGGAGCCATTTCCTAAGGAATCAAAGTGGAGAGCCAAGGAGCCATTAGAACTGATTCATTCAGACTTGTGTGGTCCAATGCAAACAGCAAGCCTATGTGGAAATAAATATTTTATCACATTCATAGATGATTTTTCAAGGATGTGCTGGGTTTATTTTCTGAGAAATAAGTCCGAGACATTCCATGTGTTCAAGAAATTCAAAGTAATGGTGGAGCTTCAATCCGGATACCATGTGAAGAGGTTGAGGACTGATCGGGGAGGAGAATACATCTCAGCTGATTTTCTTCAATTTTGTGAAAATCTGGGAATAGAAAGGCAACTCACAGTAGCTTATTCTCCACAGCAAAATGGCGTTGCGGAGAGGAAAAACAGAACCATTGTAGAAATGGCAAAGTGCATGATTCATGACAAGGAGCTTCCCTACACGCTTTGGTGTGAGGCAGTGAATACCTCTGTGTATTTACTTAATAGAAGTCCAACCCGAGCTTTGGAGAATACTACACCTTTTGAGAAGTTTAGTGGGAGAAAGCCTGGAGTTAAACATCTCAAGGTGTTTGGCTCAGTGTGTTACTCACTTATTCTTGGAAAGTTAAGGCATAAGCTAGAAGCAACAAGTGCCATAAGAGTTTTTATTGGTTATGGTACATGTGAGAAGGGATACAGAATATTGAATCCTGCAACTCAAAAGGTTTTGCTTTCAAGGGATGTGGTTTTTGATGAGCATGGCAAATGGGATTGGGAGCAACACAAAGTGAAAGAAATCTGCATTCCACTTCCTGCGGATGAACTCTCAGATATGAGAACAACTGAATCAGAAGAAGAACTTGTTTTCCAAGCACCTGAAACAGAAGAAGAACCTGCAGATGATCCCTCGGTTGATGACACACCTTTGAGGTACAAAAATATGAGTGAGATCTATGCAAGTTGCCATTCATGCATAGTGGAGCCTGAGAACTTTGATGAAGCTGCACAGGATGAAGCTTGGAAGAAGGCAATGGAAAATGAGATGAACATGATTGAGAAGAATCAGACTTGGGAATTGGTAAATAGACCTTTCAACAAACCTATAATTGGAGTAAAATGGGTGTACAAGACTAAGTTGAACTTGGATGGTTCGATTCAAAATCATAAAGCTAGACTAGTTGCAAAGGGCTATGCACAAAAGCCCGGAATAGATTATAATGAAACCTTTGCACCAGTGGCAAGGTTGGATACTATACGAACTCTCATTGCCTTGGCTGCAAAGAATAGTTGGAAAATGTATCAATTAGATGTGAAATCAGCCTTTTTGAATGGAGTGCTTCAAGAGGAGGTGTATATAGAGCAGCCCGATGGTTTTATTGTGCAAGGTGAAGAGGATAAAGTGTATAAATTGCACAAAGCCTTGTATGGCTTGAAACAGGCTCCTAAAGCCTGGTATGGAGAAATAGACTCTTATCTCGTGCAATGTGGTTTTAAAAGGAGCACAAGTGAGGCAACATTATATGTTAAAGGCAGGGGAACCTCGGATCTGGTCATAGTATCTATCTATGTGGATGATATAGTTTATACAGGGAATTCTCAAGAACTAATGCAAGATTTCAAGACTGATATGATGCAGAGGTATGAGATGACAGATTTGGGTTTGCTACATCACTTTCTAGGAATGGGAATTATCCAAAGTGAAGACTACATTTTCATACACTAGAAGAAATATGCTTCCACACTTTTGAAAAGGTTTGGTCTGCAGGATTGTAAACCAGTTGGTATTCCTCTTGTACCAACTGACAAATTGAAGAGAGATGATGAAAGTGGAGCTTTAAATGAAGCTGAATACAGAAAACTAGTGGGAAGTCTACTCTACCTCACTGCAACTAGACCGGATATAATGTATGCTGCTTGTCTGTTGGCTAGATTTATGCATTCCCCCACAAATAAACATTATGGAACTGCCAAGAGGGTACTAAGGTATGTTCAGGGTACACTTGACTTTGGTTTGGAATATAAGAAAGGAGAAGGATCGGTTTTGGTAGGCTTCTGTGACAGTGACTGGTCTGGATCAGAAGATGATATGAAGAGTACATCGGGATATGCTTTTACATTCGGTAGTGGAGTATTCTCTTGGGCATCTGTGAAGCAACAATGTGTTGCTCTATCCACAGCTGAAGCAGAATATGTGAGTGCATCAGAGGCAACTGCACAAGCTACTTGGTTACGGTTTGTGTTAGAAGATTTTGGTGAAATGCAGACTGTGGCAACACCCCTAAACTGTGATAACAGCTCAGCCATTGCTATCACCAAGAATCCGATCTTTCATCAGAAAACCAAACACATAAACCGGAGGTATCACTACATCAAAGAAGCTCTACAACAGGGTGTAATCAACTTGATTTATTGTCCTACAAAGGAGCAAGTAGCTGACATCTTCACTAAGGCTTTAGCAAGGGAACAATTCTCTTATCTCAGAGAATTGCTTGGGGTGAAATCAGTTCACAATTTGAAGGGGAGTGTTAATGTGCAAAATGGTAAACTGATTTAGTATGTAATTGTTGGTTTAGTGTTATACTTAGTTCATAGGCTAAGCTGTCTATAATAGTGTCAAAACGGTTTGTTAAGTCTCATAGGACTTGACTGGACAGGTGTCATAATCTTACCCATAGTGTAGTTGGATGGTTGAGATTGAAGCTAGGATTTGTCTAGCTCTCTCTCTCTCTCTTCTAACTGTAATATGAGCTGTGAGTGATACAGCTCGATATACACAACAACAAATATACGAAAAAGTTTTTACAGAGCATTATTATTCTCTTCACTCTCTTCTTCAATATTCTCAGTTTCCTCCATTTTTATCAGTAGCTTATTAAACACTAACACCTTCTACCACCATCATCAAGTATATTGATTTTGAATTGTAGTGTGGCATCATGGACAAACAAGTACAGCCGCGCGGCTATACCCGGTTTTGTTTTTAAAAATAGTCTAGCCGTGCGGCTTTACTACGGTAATTTTTTTTTTTCAAAAAAAAAAAATTAGCCTTGCCGAGCGGCTATACTTGTTTTGACACACATGGGCGCCTAAGCGCTAGGCTGGTCCTTTTTTTCCTATAAATAGCGGCTATACTCTCGTGAATTTTTTAAAATAGTAAAGCCGCGCGGCTATACTCGGTTTTTTTTATATAAATAGTATAACCGCTCGGCTATACTCTGGTATTTTTTTAAAAAAATAGTATATATTTTATTTTATTTTATTTTATAAATAAATAGTATAGCCGAGCGGTGATACTTTTTGTATATAATGGGATTTTTTTCAAAATAAAAGAAAATTTTCCCTGATTTTCTTTTATCGATAAGAGTAGTTTAGAGCATTATCCATTACTTTTAGGTCATTATCCAAGTCTCTATTGTCCTCTTTGATTTTTTTTGCTTTGCTATAATTGTTACCCATGTAAAGAATTTAGCATTTTCACGTTTAATACTCGTATTATACACCATTGAGAATTATAAGTGTAGAATTATGTCAGTTAGTTAATGGTAATTATATAATTAAATTAGCCAATAAAGGAGCTCACCATTGAGAGCAATGTAAATTGCTTCAGCATTACAATGGTGTGGAAGAACGAAAGTGTTAGGCTTTGCCTCAAAGATGGCCATCCAATAGTTCTTGACGCGGCGGAGAGCCTCAGATTGCCTCTTGGTGAACTTCTCGAGCACATAAAACCCACCTTCATCAGACTTGAATCTTGACTTAAACATTTGTGACGGGAAGTAGAAGGGGTTGTCCCTCTCCTCCTCTTCCTTTTCTCTGCCTCCATGTTGATGTTGCTTAATTATAACCAAAAGTTGAAGACACAGAGGCAGCAAGGAAAAGAGTGGAAAGGAAGACCAGCAAGTTGCTAGCCTTGATCACCATGGTGATACAAAAGGTTTTTGGTGGCATGCAGAAAGAAGGTTTTACAAGCCTATTTGTGGTGGAGACAAGTGACATAGCTTAGGTTGCTTGGAGCTTCTACTAGCCACAAGTTTATGGGTTGCTATAAATTTTGCAGTAAACCTAGTACTCAGATGTTTGGTAGGATTTCTGTAATATAATTATTGACATAGGCCATCTCCATTCTCCAGAATTATGTAGAGATTGTGCAAATGTGCATTAGCTTTTAACAATATAGTTTCATACTAAAATGGATTCATTATATTTTCATATTAGAAAAAGAATATCTCTTTTTACAAATAAGCCCATTATAACATGACATTTTATTTACTAAAAAAATTCTTAAGTCCAATACTTTAGGAAAACTTCATTATGTACTTTCAAGTGAAAAAGTTGTAACACATGGCATGTTTACTAATCCGTAATCAGATTAGGAGGAATTAAATTAAGGAGAAGTTGGATTGAGGAGAGTTAGATTACAAATTCCTATTAAAGTTGTTCACTAAACTATATGGAATTAGGGTAGGAGTGGTTCTAATTATTAAAATGTCCTCGTTGTTAGGTTAAAGTTGATGGCAAATTTGGAATTTTTAAAATTGCATGAGGATATAATGGGTAAAAAAAGATGGATTCCTAATGGGTTAGTTCTTCATGAATTAGAATACCACCTCCCATCCAAGAATCCAATGTCTCCAAAATTAGGAATTCGCGGGCCCCACTTACTTTTAAATTCCTTGATGTGAAGTAAACGCATGAATTATCCATAATTTTAATTCCAATTTGTGATTAGCAAACACACAATAAGAACCAATTAGATAATGACAAGTGGCTAATTGAGTACTGTTTTTCTCTAAATAGGCTCTCTAAACGTTGTATACATGTTTAAATGGATCTATTTTCTCTCTTTTTCTCAAGCTTCCCCCTCCCCTCTTAAGCCTGGCTTTTACGAGAGCTCGAAATATTCAAAGATCCCGACAGGCTTAGCTAGCCCAATTTGAAATCCAAAGTTTCAAAATTTAGCCCAACATGTCGTTTAGAAATTTTGAATTTATCCAAGCAAACAAACAACCCCCAAAATAACAGAAAAAGAATGTAGATAAACACAGAAATTTCGAAAAACAAAAACTGGAGGAAAAATCCATTTTAAACACAAAATGCAACTAATCACAATCCGTAAGGGACTCGAACACAAACTTCTTCAAGTGGCGGCAAATCGTGTCATAACCGTTATGGGAAAAGAATTCAGAATCCTAACTTATTTTCAAGAGAAAAATCCTTCTCCACATTCTCTGAGGATTAAATGAAATTCATGTATAAATAATATAAAGCCACCTTGCTCTCCCATGCTCACTGCTCCCTCCGATCAACCACTAACCACCTAGAAACCCAATAGTTCTAACCTAGCAACTCCCTCCCTCTTTCTTTTACTTTTCCTTCTTCTGCAAGTCTAATACTTTCACACAAAAACCCTAATTCTAGCTCACTCTCCCCAATTTGAATAACTAAACATAAAAAAGACTTCATCTTGAACATTTTTACCCAAAACCCATATCCTAATCCCTGTGATTTCTGCTTCAAAACCATTAAAAGCCCAAGCCTTTTGTTCTTGAACCCAGAACCCAGTTGCAAGGCAATGGTTTCAAAACGGTGCCGTCTTCTCCGCTCATCAAGTCAGGGTGAGACAGGGTTGTACACCCATATTCAGCCTCTTCAGCCGTCTGTGCCTCTTGGGGAACCGGCGCGGCAGAAAAGGCCTCAGAGCCAAACCATAAAACAGCTGGAGAAGCAGCCTCAGTCTCAGCATCAGCCGAGTATCTTTAGGTTGAATTCGCCGACTGAGGAGAAAAGCGACTACGTCTTTAAGGAGCAGCCTGATGAAGGGTTCAGAGCTTTCCTCAAATGCTGTTCCTTGTGCAAGAAGCAACTCAAACAAGATGGAGATGTCTACATGTATGGGTACGTAAGTCGACTTTGCTTTAATTTCTTTTTTCTAATCGGGTTTTTAGGCAAATAGGATTTAAAATCTTGGAACTAGTTTATAGCGCCAAAAATGTTGATATCAGCTTGTGATCTCCCTGTTTTTAGTCTAATCTAATTTTAAAAGTTCATATCCCTTAAAAAATAATTTATATTGATAAAATTATGTGTATCCAACGTTGCTAATACAAGTCGGTTTAAGAAAAGAATGTGATTCGTGTAGCATTACTTGTAAGTTATGTAGAAGCTTTCTTGCTAGTCATCAATTTTAGAAACTATGTACAAATGTGGAAAACTGGAGGGAATGAAGTAGATTATTTGTGAAAACAGGGTAACCCCAATTATTTGTTTTATCTGGTTTACCTTATACATTACAGATACTTGTTTTTGACTGATTTCATGCATGTTACGCATTTTTAACAACTTTTTGAAATGTTGCAGGTTTTCCTTGTTTGTTAGATTAGATTACATCAAAATACGTGATGTTTCACACTGATACTAATATGACCTGAAATTTTGATGATGCAGATGCCTAACTGCATATTGCTCCCCTGAATGCCGAGACAATCAGATGGCTTTGGACGGGTTTGACAAAAAAATTGCTGCAGATCTTGAAATAAGAAAAATGGAAGTTTTTGGCAAACCAAATGCACCATTGCACTGAAGCTGGCACTGTAGACTACATTAGTGTAGGAAAAACTATTTTTTACAAATTCTTTCGTAGCTTGGCATGTTAATTGTCAATGGTTTCTGAATAAACAGAAACCAAGATGCCAGCTACAATTCTTAATGATAAGGAGACGTCTGCTAATCTACTGATAATTTTTTATTCTTATTGGATGGCAATTAATTGTAGGAAACTTTTTAGGCCTGAGATCATGTGATGTTTATTTATTTGATTGATGTATAAAGCCAAATATCTGTTTGTATATTCACTTCCAATTGCCACTTAAAATATTTAGGAAATGTGACTGCAGAATAAATTAAACTTCTTTACCACTAGCTTCTCATTTGTTTCCAGAAACAATTAACAATATGACTTGGAAGCTCCGTTTTAAAAACCAATTTACTAAATTTGAGTTATTGTTGCTGTTGGGTTTTTGAGTCCACCGCCAGAGCCCATGGATGGATCATGGAAGGAGAGATTGGACAGACAAAGAATAAAAAGAAGGAACCACACTGACACCTAATGCAACCCAAGTTTATTTAGTGGGTTTCAACTTTTTAATTTCTGAAAAATAAAAAAAAGTTAAGCACCTTCTCGGCAAATTTGGTTTTAGTGCTTCTGTTGTTTCAGACTTTTAGCAGAAACATACAGAAGTGATGATAGGGTGATAGCAATCTCTCCGTTAGGAAAGAATCTCTAAATCATGACTTCTCGACATAAACTGGCAGGACTGTAAAATTTGGTTTGCTTGTCAAGTCTATGAAGATGAAGTACACTGCATTTTCAGTAAATAATCACCAAGGCCCAGATAGCTATCAGAAAACTTCCTTTATTCTGTGCTGCTACTCGCACTTTATGTAATAAAAATTCATGAATTCTTTTCCCCTGTTATTTAATTTTAATGTAAAACTAGAAAAATAATCCCACCCTTCACGTTTTTAATGATTTTTTTTTCTTGGGCGAGGGTTCTAATGCATGCGTTTGTTTTTGGTTATTTATTTGTCCACTGAGTATAAAAATCATGGCAGTTTTCTTTTGTTGGCTGCTTGCACCTGTTCTAAGTGGTCCTTACTAGAAGGTAATCATGAGAATTTGGCGCATGCAAACTGGTAAAGACAAATGTGGAAATGCAACCCACTACAAATGAAAGCAGTCTCTAAATCATGGTTGCTCATCCATATACCTGTCAAAACCTGTAAAAACTGACCCATGCTTTCCTAGTTTATTTACCAACCTCACAGTTAAAAAAGGAAAAGCAGATGCAGAGTGGGGATGGGAGACTATCAAGAGCAGCTCCAACTTTTGCAGTAAAATCAATTGCCACAACAGGAAGATACAGGAGGCTTTAAACATTTTTTCTATTTTTTCTTCTTTGACAATTGCCTCAACAGGCCTCCATCAAATCTTTTACTTCTTCTTTTGCATTTAATACAAAAAGGATGTAAGAAAATGATTATTTTGACCCTTTCACTTTCATTCACTCATCATATATATTCCTAATTCCTAAACACAAAGAATCATGAATAAAAAAATCCTTCATCTTCCCACTTGGCTAGTTCTGGTTGGCTGAGATTACCCTGCAAGAGAAAAGTTTTTAATGGTAAGCTTATGGGCAAGTAATTATTACCATAAGCGTAGAAGTATTCACTTTTCAACAAAATTATAGTACCTAATAATTGTGCAGAAGACGAAATGCTCGAGTTGCCAGTGGGGTAGGTATCTGTTAATTGAGTGACCAAATAATGCAGTGTTCTGACTGCTGAAACTGTTTCTTACTGCTAACCAACTGTTGTTACTGTACAACTTGCTGTTGATGTATAGAGTTAAACTGACCAAAATTGCAAAATTAACACCTGATAAGAGAAAGTAAAGCGTCAAATTAGACAAAGCAAAACCAAGATGTACAGCAAAACCAAGAAAAGTGAAAAAGAAAAAAAGACTAACCTTTTTCGGTTTGTGGGCTAGGAGAAGTCTCCATCACCCTTCAAGATTAGTTCTTCAAAGTGATTCCCGCCTGCAACTGGGGACCAAATTGTAAATTAGGAACATAAAGAAGCAAGAGATCTACTGCTCAAGAAAATAGAGAGAGAAAATTTGAGAGACTTTCAGGTTACTTAAAGAGGCATCATTCCTCTCCTTCAATGAGATTTTTTAAAGGTATATTCTACAGGATGACAGATGTATAGATTGAAGGATCTGATTGAGCCGGACAGCGGTGGAGTTAAAAGGTTCCTATACCCCCCAGACAACCAGAATGCTCAGGAGTGTGACAGATGAAACTTTCATGAAACAAGGGTCAAATGGGAGAAAGGGAATGGGTCGCTTGAATAATTTAGGATGCAAAACCAATTATGGTTTGCAGGAAATAAAAAATGAACTTATTCAACATGTATTGGCAACCTAGTGGAACAACTAAACTATATAACTTTAAAATATTAAAATATATATATATATATATATATATATCTCTGCAAGTGAAACACACACTCAGACAACCATATCATTTGTGTGCAGGCATCAGAGAGGGAGAGAGAAAGCATACTTGAATGCAGGACCGGTGTCGGTCATCATTGTTCTCTCATCCTTCAGAAAAAGTTTAGCTCAGTATATCCATGAGAATATGGAAGAAGCTCCTCCACTTCAATCCTGGAACTAGAATAACTCGTGCTTTTCTTCAACCGGCTCTGGCTTGACTCAACCTCAGCCCAAAATACACCATAAACTGGTCTGTGATCTGAGAACCTAGATTCTCCACGGACATAAGATAATTGTTGGAGACCTTCACCATACCACAATATTCGATCACACCTTCACCGACAAAAGTGAACAAATTAGCATTGCAAGTTTTTGGTTATTGGCATGCCCATGCATAGGCTGCAGTACCAACTTTCATCATTTTGCTCTAAGATCAATCCATTTTTCTTCACTTTACACCCCATTTTCCCTTCTATTTCAAGCATAATTCTCCATACAGTAGGAAAGAAAGTCTTACCAAGCAGGTGTTCGACGTTTCTCCTTTGGGTGCATATCATCCCCTGCGTATCTGTCTGAGTTAGTTGAATACTTGTAAGTTGGTGGAAAATAAATCTTCCCCTCATTCCAGCCAGCAAAGACACGACCACGTTTCTGCTCTAGCCGTAACTGTCAAAAGAACCAACGTCAATTTATGATGAAACTTTTACTACTGCAGTAGTAAAGAACAAAGGCAAGGATTTAAAAACAGAGAAATATATTGGGGGACTTGAAAACATGCCTGGTCATTCTCTAACAAGGCCCTCCAATTTTGCATCTCAACTAACGCTTTAGCAGAGCGGTATGAGAGGGAAATTCGATAATTCAAATCCCCAAGCCATATAACTCGACTAGATAAGAAGTGAGAGAAAACATTATTAGTTTATTATAAGAAAATCATTGGGCAATGGTACTTATAAAAGAGGCATATACACGCAGCTGAACACTATATGTAATATGTAATCAATGGTTGATGAGCAAAAATCTTACTCATGCTCCAGGATTGTTTCTGGGGATTTCAGCGCGCGGGAGCCATTAACCCGTGGAAACCTGGTCTTCCGAAGGATTTCCATGACATCTGAATTCCTTCTTAGTTCATCACCCTCCTTCTGTCCCGATGTTAAGTGAGTACAAACAAAGCAAAAGGTTGTATCGTGCAAAGACATACTTACAGAGATGGATCCCTGTTAATCCAAACAGAAAATTTGCATTTGCTAAGTTGATTACAATTGAAAAAATGCATTGAAAAGAATCAAAACAACCATATAATTAATTCAATCAATACCTTATTCCCAAGATAACCCATCAATCCTCTTCCAACACATGATACTTTCATGTTTTGAACATAATCCCTCAGTTCACTCCTGACCCATACTGTAAGAAAGATGCCAACCATTTGCTTGCTTGCAACTAAGTTGTACCTTGAATGCCCTCCTGGCATTCTATATCCATTTTCATTGGATGCAGATCCACCATAGGACATTGGTGAGAATAAAACAGTACTTGGTGAATCACCTGGTCCATTATCATCATCAGACGAAGCCCACCTAGAATAGTCACTTGGCCTTGAGTAGTCACTTGGCCTTGAGTAGTCACTCGGCCTTGAATAGTCACTTGGCCTATGACCCCATCTGAAACTGGGATCATAGTCACTTGGCCTGTGACCAAAGATCACTCGATCACAAACACTGAACCTTCGATCAAGTCGAGGTTGTGAGATTGAAGGGTCATTCTCCGTTCTCCAGCTTTGGGTCGCCTGGAATGATCGGCGTTGAAAGAAAGAAGAGCTCTTCTGCCTACTTGATCCTTCAAAATCTGCATGCAGTTCTACAATTGGATGAGGGATGGGAGATGGTGTATAGCACCCACTACCCCCGCTGGTACCGGGAAGATTGTTTAAAGTCTTTCGAATGAGAGCCAGCCATTTCTTGGCAGGGCCATTGTCTTCTGCTCCCAGAACATTACCAGCATTTAGGGGAACTATCTCTTGAAATCTGAAAGAGAGAAGTATACATATATCTTTTAGCAACGGGTCAATAACAGAGTTTGTTCAGAAAGATGATAGCATATAAACAACCAAACCTTACCCAAGAACATAAATGTCTGCAGGAGGTGAGGCATGAAGCCACTCATCTAGTTTTAAATTACTTGGTGGAGATCTTCCAGCCACATTCCATGTAGCAACAAAAATGCTGCTCCAAATCAAAAGGAAGAAAACTTGTCAATAAATAATATATTAGATAAAGTACTTTATCAAGAACATTGTGAAAGAAGATATAGACATTTACCTATGGTTTTCTACATCTATGATTCGAGGATGGTCAAGATTCATTTTTCGTCGACGGACCTGCTCTGGGTTCTTGCTAAATTTCTCTGTGCAATAAAGTGAGAGAAAATAATATGAGGAAAAGAGACCAATAATGCCTAGTCTTGAGACATGAAAGAGAGGGGCTGATTCAAATAGTTTCTTTCAGATTATACCCAACCTGTCTTGCTTTTCTTAATTGTGCACGGTTCCCTCTCTGAGAAGCTAGTCCTGTATTCGACCTGATCACCTCCTGAAGAAGAAAATTATTGGCAATGCATTAATTTTGAGTTCAAAAAAGAAAACACAAGAGAGGTCAAAATAAGCACCAAAAGAGATTTACATGTTTCAAATTGGTTTCATATATAGCCAAACCAGATAGGACAATAAGAATAGCTATGAGAACGAAAATAAGTCAGAATTTAGAAGTTAGCATTTTACATTACTTCTGAAAAATAAGTCAATTTTAGAAGCTATAGCAGCATTTACCAATTACTTTTCTTTTTATAGTTTCTCTCAGTTTTCTGTAGTGAGCTTAAGATTATGTCACCCAGAACCCCAATAATGATTTAATAATAGCAAGAACCAATCATGTACCGCATGGGTAAAGAAAACAAAGCAAAGATTTCGACCTCCAGAAACAACATCATCTGCCTGAAAGTCCTCAGTTTTGCTCTTGATATTGAACCACTTTCTGACCATTTTCTTTGACCATGAGAGCTTCACCAAACAACAAATTGAAGAATCAGCAAACCATTTCCAGAAATCAAAACAAAACAAAACAAAAGAATAATAAACAAATTCATAAATTTTTCATTAAAATAAATACTTTTTCCAGCAGAAGAAAGTAAAAAACCTTGCTTTTCTTGGAATTCTCATCTCTCATTGTTTCACTATTACTTCATACAGCTCTGCAGTATTATTCTCTGCAATTCTTGGGCTTCTGGTTTTTTAACCAGTATCAGCCAAAGATACTCTCCCCTTCCCCAATTTCTGGGTTTTCACTCTGAGGAGCTCTAGACTATGAACAAGTTCAGTCCTTTGTGTTTTCCCAATAGCTCCTTAAACTCTCAGAAATAATAATAATAAAAAAAGCTCCAAATATTGAAAGAAGGAGAGCAAACAACAAATGGGTTTTCTTGTTTTGGTCTTGTTGTGCTATGTATACACACACTCTCTCTCTGTGGCTAAGTGTTGAGGCTCAGAGAAGCAAAAGAAGCGCAGAAGAATATGAAAGCACAACGACTGGAATGAGAAAGAGAGAGAAAGAGAGACAACGCTTTAATGCGTGGAAGTGAGATGAGATTCTGAAGTAGAACAAGACAATGCGGCAGACATGGAGAGAGAGAGAAGCGAAGCTTTCTCTTTCTCTCTCTTTGAACCAAAGGGCCTCGTTCTTAGTAACAACAGCAAAGTATCGAATTTGAACAGTATAAAGTGCCCAGAGACAGAGAGAGAGAAAGACACAGTCTTTGTGGGCTTTTCTTTTTAATTTCTATTTATTTTTTTAATTTGAAAAATATTTTACCTCAAAGCTCAAGGCAGGCCCAACATGATGGGGCAACGGGCATGTCGTTTAGCTTTAGCTTCTGAACAGAAACGAGCCGGTCAGCAGAACAAAGGCTGCCCACGGTCAGCAAAGTGAAGGGCAGGTTTGAGAACCAGACATATACCCTCCTCCCCTATAGCTGTATCCTTCTACCCCATTTCGGTCTACCCATCAAAGTAAAAAGCAGTTAAAGAAGGAAAAAGATAAAGGGAATGTATCTGCTCTTGTTCTAGTACTAATACTATATTTGTTTTCTGCTGCTCTTTTTTATTTTATTATTTTCTTCTTTTTGCTGGCAAAGAATGTTTGGGGTTGAAGAAATAGTGTCTTGAGTCTTGACAATAAACAAAACAAATTGATACATTCCCTACTTGGGTTTTTTGTGTTTTTGTGAAATTGTTGGGTTTTTGTGGTTTTGGGAGGCATTCAACTTTAGCAATGTATAAAATTCCCTCAACAAACTTCATTTTTTGTCCTTTTAGGTTTTTCCAAAGTTCCAAACTTTAATTTTTTTGAGCAATGTGGATGTATGTGTCATGTGTGCGATTCTCTATGTTGTTATTATAGATGAAATGATTGTGGATGTTGGGTTGGGAACTTGGGAGAATGTTTATTAAGCAATTTTGAGGCTTTCTTGGCTCAATCTAGGTTTTGTGTCTTTGGAAACATATGCAGCTGTCCCAAATTTTGGGTGTTGGGGTTCTCTTTTTAATTCTTTAGAAGCTACCAACTTATAAAGATGTGAGCTTTTTTTTTTTTTTTTTTTTTTATACAAACGATATTGGGAGAAAAGGGATACTGTCAATGTGTCATGAAAATTCGAACTTGAGATCACTTATCTGCAAGTCAAGGCTCTTTCCACTAAACTAGACCACATTAACATAGATTTGAATTTATATAACATTATCTTTAATTTTTATTTTCATTATTATAATTATTATTTGCACGGGGATCTTTTGACTTAGAAGGCATTTGAGCAATATTTGTGTGGTCACACAAAGTGTCCTACTTCTATAGTTTGATGTGCCCGCCGCCCATGCCAAACTCTAGCTCTTCTTGAGCCTTCAACAACAACATGTTTGAAAGCCAATCTTTGAACAAAACAAGGTCTTTACCCTTTTTGGTTTAGGATAGGCTCTCAAATTTGAAGTCCTAATTTTTTTTCCCCAAAAGTTTGAAGTCTTAATTGACCAGTATTAAACTCTTAATACCCATGACCCCATAAGCATCCAAGAGGCAGAGAGAGCTAGGCTGTCTCTTGCATTTTGTATTAGTTGTCGCAAATCCTCATGATTATTATTGGGTCTTAAACCATTGATTAGGGGCATGCTTTACATGTTAGAGGACAAAATGTATTGTGCAAACGGCGGAACAATTGTTGTTGGGGGCACCACAAAGGCATAAATCAAAATCCACCCACATTCCAAATGGAAATCCTTAATAGCTTCATTAGCCTCCACTAACTACTTGTAGTTTTTATGATGACCAATTGGTCCCAAATAGATATGCAAGATTGGGACTTGCATATAAATGCATTGTTTGCCTTTGTTATGAAGATGAAAAGCCCAACTGTACCACAATTTCAGGCTCTAGCAAAAATAATTAGTAATAAATTCAAATTTTCAACATTGGAAAAAAAGTACCACTAAATTAAGCCATTCCACATCTATCCATGTGGACAGAAGTACGAACTCCCAAAACGACGCACAATCGCTTGTACTTAAAAAATAAATTAAACAAATTACAAACCCTTTGAAATAGCACTTAAAATAGCATACATAAAAAGACTTCCACTCAAAAACCTAAGGCATCCACAACCCCATTTATATACAGAAAACAATTAGGCCATGTTTTAGCCTTTTTCATTCTTTTTGGTCAGACAGTCCATGTTTTAGCTAGGCTGAGCTAAATCATGCTCAATATCCGCAAGAGAGTCTGCCACCAAATTACTTTTCTCAATCCAAAGTTTCCATTTGGGTTAAGGCCATGAAGTAGTAATGAGTGAACTTGCAAGTTTAAAAACTTAAAAGAAAAACTTAAGCAATTTTTTTAACTAGAAAATGGTATCATATACGCACTACCCCAAGTTTCAAAAACATGTAATAATGAGTTTACTTCCATTTTGCTCATCAAGGTTATCTAATCAGCATTAAATCATTCAATCTTCATGAAATGGTTGGTGAATTATTTGCTTTTGC
This sequence comes from Prunus persica, assembly GCF_000346465.2. Lineage (NCBI taxonomy): Eukaryota > Viridiplantae > Streptophyta > Magnoliopsida > Rosales > Rosaceae > Prunus > Prunus persica. The sequence goes on from NC_034009.1 coordinate 1,278,680, forward strand.
TTTTGTATGGATGGATTTTAGGACGACATTGTTTTCAATTTGCTTCTGCTAATGTGGGTCTTAGGGAATGATTTGAAGCAATAACGAGAAAAAGTTAGTACTGAAATAGTGCAAAGGAACATGTAAAGTGAGAGATTGTATCAAAGACACAGAGCTAATGGGCCATCCCTTGTAATTGGATATCTAAAGGGAAAAAAACTCGAACAAAGTGGCCCCACTACGATTGGAAATATACTTCATTCTTCTCCACTTTGAGAACCTCACAATTGACGAAGGATTTCAGGAAAATTCAAATGGGTATCTAACAAAAATCATATTCTTTTGATTCAATGAAGACATGATAAAAAAAGGGAAATTTGGACATGCATACTCATCAATATGCGGATATTGTAAGCATATGAAAGGATGCTAGTATATAATTGTTTTTTCGTCCATAAATTTGGTTTGGTTCTGTGCAAATAAATGATACCATAGTGTATTTTTATACAAGCGATATTGTGGGAAAAGGGAGAGGAGGAAAAATCCAACACATGACTTCGGATGTAAGAATAACTGCTCTTAACCACTTGAACTATAATTAAGCCCTAAAAAAAAAATTACGGATATTCAAATTGGTAAATAATTTTCTATTTATTCTGACTTTTTTGCATGAATAGTCTTTGAAGGAATATACCTCAAAATGATAGGAAGGCCAATAGCTCCTAAACGTTGAATATGACATCCAAAATTCATAGAATAGGTCCTACAATAGACCTTAAATTCAAAATTTTGATCCATGATTCTATAGAGCACACAAGCATTCCAATTTCATGAAGTGGTATCTAGGGAACACCACGTTCATGGATTCAACCAAGCCATAAATAAATACATGATTCTGAAGATGAAGAAGTGTATCTCAGAGTTGATCGGATATCTTAGTCCCATCCCACCCATTGACTAATGAGAGCAAAGGGAGTGGGTATAAACAACCCTTGGCTACTCCCTTCCACAGTTCCAATGAAAGCAACTGATGAGATCAAAAGTGATGAACTGGTTTTTTCAATCAGCACCATCCATTCTGGTTGAGAATTGACACAAGGGATGACATTTCTATATAAAGGATATTCCAATTCCCCAAAAATATAACTCTTTCTCAATTTTGCTATTAAATTTATATTATTTATATATCAATTCCAGATTGATGGTGGGATGTATTATGCTCAACAGTTGATAATTATTTATGCGCTCGTACAAAATGCATATCAAATTAAAGGCAACCGAAGATGGTTTTATAATTAAAATTAGCCTTCAAGTTAATTTCCACGTAATCAAACATTGGAATAGAACATGATGATTACCAATTGTCTTCTAAAGAGTAAAGATTAAAAGATGCATTTGTTCACAAACCGTATGTGTATGAGATTGCGTTGTCCCAATAAAATAAGATTCATGCAAAATAGGTCAATAAAACATAAAGAACTCAAAGAAGATTTGGTACTGCTACTTTTTCTTTTTTGTTTCCCAAACTACCCTCCTTCCCCTTTGGCCTTGGTGAATCTGAGGCCAAATATAATGAAGATTTACGAGGCAGTCAAAGGTATGCAGCATTTCATTTTCTTCCAAGATTCCTTATTGCTTTTTTATTGTTTTCTTTGTTTTGTTGGCTTTCAGACCCATCCCCCATTCTTCTTCCTTCTTTTCCTTTAATGAGGTTTGTATCCGTTTTTAAGACAAGGTTTTGTTCTTTGTTTTCAAAATGTTACGAAGCTTTCTCACATGTCACTGTCTTTGGCATATTCTCTTGCATAAACAAAGTTCATTTTACCTCTGCATTTGTACCTAATAATATATTTATTTGTCCCTTGGATGTAGACCTCTCACATACGTTTATAATCCCAGACTACAAGAATATTTTGGTGTTCCCTTGCTTGTTTTTTACTCAATTTTTTGGATGAGATTAAAATTCTATAGGGTTTAGGAATGTATAGGAATGCTTGTGATTTTTGTAACTAATTCATCAAGGAAAACAATTTTAAGAGAAATTCTTATGTGTTCCGTGCATTGTGTCAAACTTTCACACACCAAGTATAGGATGCATCGTAAAGAGTGAGATTTACGTTATACTTGTGAAAGTTCAACGTAATACCTATCCAACAAGCAATTTTTTTCTTTCTTCAATTAATTACCATATACGGTCGGATTAAATCTCACATTTATTAAGATGACCATGAAGATCAACATTGTTGTGCAGTCACAATGTTACATGAGGGATATAAAACGCAAAAAGTTTTATACATAGAGGATCGAACATGGTGGAATATCAAACTTTTTATATTGGTTTTTCCTTTACTTATTTTTTTTACTATAAATATGCATTGAAACAGGAAATTTCTTTTGGCTATAATGATTTACTGTCTGAATAATTAGATGATTATTCGAGACTATTTTTGCTATGTTCTTCTTTCCACTGCTCCACACTTCCCTTTTGGAATTACGAGAAAATTTTCTTTTGTTTCTTTTGTACATTCCCAGATTCATTTGATTATTTCTGTATCTGGAAATTGATTGGCAAGTATATATACCTTTCACGAGATTGATGTGAAAAACTAGGGCATGGTCCAGACTCAAAAGTATGTTATAGGACCACCGTATTCAAAGTTTGAAAAAGAATGAAATCATTTGACCTTGTCTAAAACAATTGAAGAGCCCCTAGAATTTGAGTGACATTGTAGATTGTACAATATGCAATCATTTATAGGCTAATTCGTCTATGTCTATTTAGTCTTGAAATACATTTCGATTCAATTTTGAAATTTCGAAAATTTTGAATTCTGAAACTTTCCAATGTATAATTGTATGTAGCACACTTTTAAAGTGTAGAAAATTCAACAAAACTAATAATAATAATAATAATAATAATAATATCGTGTCGGTATTTGTATTGATCCAAATAGTAAAATATATGTGCCTCAACACTAACTATCACCCCTATTGATATTAACAGCATTTAATAGATGTGATGAGCTATATTCTTGCATTACATATTGACATATGTGAGGTAGGGAGGCATCTCTTCCCTCTCCCAGGCATTATATTTTCTACCAAATATCATGAGGTTCTGGCCATTTCAATAGTCTTGTCATGCATGTAGGTGTAGCTCCCTAACACAGCATTCAATATGACTTGGCCCAGCTAAATAGATACATTTGTATTATGTGGAGGATATATCTCAAGGCTTATGAAATTAAATTTGCTCCATTAGATGTAGAAGAAACATGCATGGGAATATTAGGATGGTCCTGTAATTGTGAGTCAACACATGAGACAAAGCTTTTCCCAACAATCAGACTTACAGCAATCAAATTATGAAACCATATGCCTCATGTCCAAGTGACAAGCTAAGTCTCTCCAGCCCAGTGGTGATTGGGATCGGTTCATAGCCATACATCTAAGAAGATGGGCCATGTTTGTTCATCGATTATTTGTGGGCTTCATAGTGCACCCAACTAATTAATCAATATACTTATTCTCAATTTGTTATTTTTCTACTTTCCCATAAGTATTATCGGCTAGCCATCATCCTTTTATAAACTTTCCCATTAGTATATAACCAGATAATTTAAAATTAATAATATCAAAAGTTAAGTTTTTGATATATGTAAAAAGAACATAAGATTTTTACTTCATTGGAATGATCGAACCAAAACGATCTTTAATCGAATTTATTTGGTTTGATTCGGTTATACTACTAATTTGAGACTAACCCGAACAAATCAAAACTGCAATGATTTAATGTCAAGCTAAAACTGAACCAAACCGCATCATATGTATAAATGTTGGTTTGAAACCAAACCGGCCCACCAATATTGGGCCGAAACCAAAGCAAACTGCATCTTGCCCTTATCATTTGGGTCATATGGGTTCTATAGGTATGACGTTAGGGCTTTGCTCAGTGTGAAACTGAAGAGACTTTGAAAAAGCCCAAAGGAGAGAGAAAATTTTTAAAAGAAGCAAAAATGGACAAAATTGCCCTTATTTATTTTTTGATTTCCTAAGAAATCCTTTACATTTACATGTCTTTGGTTTGAAAGTTGAGAGGTTATTCTGTCTTTTTTCAAAAAGCTTTGGCTTTTTCCAAAAGTGAAAGTTTTTTTATGGGTAAAACCTAAATTTACTTTTTGTTTTCCCTCCTCATAGGAAAGTTTGGAAAAATGAGCCAACATTCAATGCACAATTTTCATGACTATTTTGTCCCTATGAACAATTTAGAATTACAATGTATCATTAAATGCATTTTTTTTATTTGATTTAATATGGGTATAATTGGAAAATTATACAAAATTTGTTTTCCATTTCTACTCAAAACAAATATAGGAAAGGAAACAAAGTGAAATCTCCCGGTTACTTTTCCGACATTACCAAACGTGGGAAATGAATTTTTCATTCTCATTCCTTAGGAAATGACATGCGAATTGATTTCCTCTCAAATCCATTTCGTGAACCAAACGGGACCTGAAAGCTTGAGGACGTCCGAAAGGAAAGCTTAAATAGAGGGGATATTTATAGGGTTTGTATATAAGATTAGAGGTCGTCAAACCCTTTTCATTGGGTACGTTGACCTTCAAATCCCAATCATGAATGACAAATTGACAATGAGGGTTTGTATTATGGTATTTTAACAGCCAAGTATCCAATTTTCTACTTTTAGGACCTAAACGGAAAGTTGAGTGAGGACGGTGGAAGAGAATTGAAGCCCACCCGAAGAATGAGTTCGGCACTTAGTGTTTTGAGAGAGAAGAACCAAACCTTTTTCCTATAACATGTCTCATAACTCACAACGATTTTTTTTTTTCTTTTTAACACTTTAATCCTCATAAACGCAGCAACAACAACAATAGCAGTAACGTTTTTGCCATAATTTTCTTTTTTATTTTGGAAAATTTGAACCCAAAACAATGGCGGCATCGTTAATACTTTCCCGAAGAGTTTCATCTGTGGGCGTTTCTCGCACTCTCCACGGTTCGTTCCTTCAAACCCACATTTTTTTTTTCCTTTCATTTAGTTGCTTTTGTAGTTATAAGGTGTTTGGTTGCTGAGAGAACGGTGGAGAAAAGAGCAAGCTTTATGTTGCTTTTTATTTGGTTACAGAATGTTCTTCTTTTAGGATGAATAAAGTCAACCCAAGTTTAGAAATTTGATTATAGTGGGATTAAACTGCGGGTAAGTGTTGAACTTTTGGATTCTGCATTGCAATATCAGTTTTGCTAGCCTAGAAACTGCAGGAGTGTTCGTTATGTATCATTCCTGTAACTTGGGAAATCACCAGTGCATTCGTGAGTCTAATGCAATCATCTGACTTGCGTGATTTGATTTGATCATGTTAAATATAATATTATCCAATAGGCGGGTTCTGCTATTTGTCATTTTTAATTTGTTTCAAATATTAGTACTTACAACATGTTTGGAACTCATTGTGAAACAAGTATAGTTTTTCCATTTTCCAATTCTCATGTGCTTACTTTTCAGAAATTTTAGCAGATTTATTTCAACAACTTTGTTGGGTAACGAGGGAAAGGGAAACGCGAAGTGAAGATCAATTATACTGCTAACTCTAATGCGCTCACTGCACACTTGTTTTGAGAGAAATGTGGCCTGACTTCCTCTCTTGGCCTACTTTTTTTTCTCTCCAAAAAAGTGGATAGAGATGAAGAGAACATTAGATCGGTGTTGTTTACCTTTTTAATGTACCAAAAAAATATTCATTAAAATTTGTAGATGTCGCCCGCTTCATAAGCCGACATGTTTATACTTGTAATTAGTCTGTAAAGGATGTTATGAGCTCTTGGGATTTGCTAATTCAGAATTTCTAGATTGATTCATGTGTAATTTCATAATCCGAGTGTTGCTATAACTAGTTTTTTTTTTTTTTGGATATTGTTTCTTATTGTTACATTTCCACAGGCCTAGCAGGTAATATGGGGCCCTTTTGCCTGCACTTGGAATTGAAGGTCGCAACTTTGGTTGATGTTTTTGATAAGACAAAGCAGTATAGTAGCTCCAGTGGTGCCACAAAGTTTGATTTTACAGACCTGACGTAAGAAATTTGTTGCTCTTAACTATTTATTGCCTTGGATATGCAATTGTAAATTATGTAAGACTTGTTTGGAAGCAAAGTATAACTACCAGTTTCCTATTGTCTTGCATAGCATTCTGGATGAGTTTGTTCTTTTTTGTATTTTCTTTTGTTCCCGCTTTCGAAAATGATTTTATTATTTTCCTTTTGTAGGTTCAATTTAGATATTTAAACAGTCATTTTATAAAATAAAAAAAATCGTATGTAATATGTGGTATGACAATTTTACGATTCGATATAATGTGATTTCTCAACTTCTTACTGTATCTTTCTAGTTTTGGTCACTCATATTGTACTTCAAGTGGATAAATGGAGCCAAGCTTGGAGTTTACATACAGCTGTTACTAGAGTCTCAAAGCTTAGGACTTAGGATCCAACAATGTGTCATTTTCCTTTTACATTCCTCTTTGGATTGTTATATTCTTTTTTTCCATGAAGAGCATTTAGCATCCTTTAGTTTTATCCTCATGATTGAATGTGGTCAAATTTCAGTTCTCCTCATACATGGTATCCAAAAGCTCGAAGTAAGCAACGCAAGGTTATCCTGCACATGGGTCCCACGAACAGTGGTAAAACGCACAATGCTCTGAAGCGACTCGAATCAAGTCCATCTGGTATGTTGTGAGTTGCAGTGGTTTTGATTATTCAGTTTACTCAGGTAATTAATGACAAGCTGTTATAATAATGCCTTGAATATAGTTCGGTATTTTTTTTCCCTTCTCTGCAGGCATATATTGTGGTCCTCTGAGATTGTTGGCTTGGGAGGTTGCCAAACGGCTGAACAAGGCAAACGTTCCTTGTGATCTAATTACAGGACAAGAAAGAGAGGAGATTGATGGTGCAAAACATACGGCTGTGACAGTTGAGATGGCTGATGTAACCTCCCACTACCATTGTGCCATTATTGACGAAATTCAGGCAAGTTGATTTTATTTATGTGGACTCTAGAGATTTGCTTCCTACCTTTTAGAAACCTTTTAAAGATCAGTCTCTGTTGTTTAATTGAGATTGTGGTGTTTGGTGGAAATGGAAAATTATTGAGGCATATGGACTAGTGCACATTCAAGGAAATGATCTAAGTACTTGTTTGTATCCAAGTATGAGTCAGAAATTTTGTTTAGAGTTTTCGGTCAGACCGCCCGAGAACATTTTTCCTTCACAAGTTAACTCAAGAGTTGGTTGAAAGCTTTTCTCTGTTTTCTGGATTAATTTTTTTATCTTTTTCTCTTTGGTCAGATGTTGGGTTGTAAGACAAGGGGTTTTTCATTCACACGTGCTCTTTTAGGAATTTCTGCTGACGAACTTCACCTTTGTGGAGATCCAGCTGCTGTTCCTCTTATTCAGGAAATACTGAAAGTGACTGGTGATCATATTGAGGTAATAGGGTTTTTTGTAGCCAGATTTGCTAAAGTCTTTCTTGTTTTAGTAAAGTAGTTTGTATTGGACCAGAGGGATAAGGATGCTACATAATTACTTGTTAGGTATTTTTCTCTGTGCATGTGTTTTACTCATTTGAACTATTAATAAAGACCCCAAACTGTAATGTCCATGCTGTAAGTTCATTTCACTTTGATTGTTTCAGAAAGACAATAATGAGAAGCCTACTGCAATATCAATAATATATTTACTGTATTTTCAGCCAGAAACTAGGTGTTAGAGGATTTTCCTTTGTATTTATTCTGGTTTCCACTTATGAAAGTTTGCTATATGAGTGAGAGGGAGGGATTTATAATCTGAATTGTATTTTGAGAAATTTTGAGAGTGTCCACATACTTTCCTTGGATCGTTTGACAAAAGTATGTATTCAGGACATCATTGATTTGTCTAAAATTTTGAGGATACGATGGTTTGACATTTGAATGAAAATTTCCCATCAACTTCAATAAACCTGAAGCTCATGATTTGTATCTCCTTAGATTGATTGTATTGGTTAAGTGCTTTTATGAGCATATGATGTGTGTATTCAGTAATGCTCTTCCGATTTCCTTCTGTCACTTGTTTTTATCTTTGTTCCTCTCAATGTGTTCTTGTTTTTGGTTTTGATTAGGTTAACTTCTATGAGAGACTTTCACCTCTTGTTCCAATGAAGGTTCCTCTCGGTTCCTTTTCTAATATAAGGACAGGCGACTGCATTGTAACTTTTTCACGTCATAAAATATACAAATTGAAGGTAGTGATCGACAATCTTGTATTTGTTTTTGTATGTCATGAAATATGTAGGTGCGCGTGTCAGTTTATGTTTAACGCAAGACCTACTTTCAATATTTTTCCTAGTTACATCTTCTTAGATTAGTTTCCTGATGTGTTTGTGTTTGAAACTCGAGCTTATCTCTGTACAGTATGAACTTTTATTTATTTATTTAGGTATGCGATGCTTTATGTCCCAAAGAATAAGAGTTTCTAGAACTTTTGTTAGTCATAAGCTCTTCTCTGGAGGGAAAAGAAATGAAGATGAGAACTGGCATCCAAGTTTCTATAATGCTGGGTTAACCTAAAGGATAGATTTTGAAAGACTGAACTGACTGTGTGTCTCTTGTATGAGATGCGTGACTTGTCTTTGTTGGCTGGATGGGAATAATTGAGATTGCTTCTCTGAGTCTTGATAGTGATAATATATATTCTACTTTGAGGTACATATGAGATCAGGCTTGGAAAAGAGACACTAGAAAGGAATTTGGGTGTTAAAGGAAAATTTTGAGTCTAAAAATGGTCATTGGTTGAGAAAGCTTTATTCTATTCTCTCAAGTCTCAGTAGAAAATGTTTCCCTGCTATACTAATATTTACTTTTGTTTCGGGGCTCAAAAAGGACTTTTTTTTATATTATATTATAAGCGTTTTATTGCTGATGCTGTTTGAACTTCTGTTGATGTTCTTTGTCTTTCTTGATTCTATTCATTTACGGTATTACTGTTGTACTAACTTGTCAAAGTGCATTTGTATTGTTTATTGTATTGCTAGAAAGAAATTGAAAATGGGGGAAAGCATCTTTGTTCTGTTGTTTATGGTTCACTCCCACCAGAGACTCGAACAAGACAGGTATTAGTTCCTTCTTGCAAATAGGTATCTTTTTTCTTAAATGATTTCCTTTGGTGACAAGCTTACTGTCTTGCTAAACTGTTTTGAATGTAAAAGAATAAAATGCAGATTCCAATTCAATTGTGGATGTTTTTGGTCGTAATGATTGACTTTCTAGTTTCAACCTTCTATGATCCCCACAATTTCTCAGTTAATATACCCTTTAGGACTGCAGGCAACAAAGTTCAATGATGCAAGCAGTGAGTTTGATGTTCTTGTGGCAAGTGATGCAATTGGGATGGGTCTTAATCTGAACATTTCTCGGATCATATTTTCAACAATGAAGAAATTTGATGGTTTTGAGAAGCGGGAACTCACTGTACCTGAGGTCAAACAAATTGCAGGTACTCCTTCTTTGGGTTAATAGCATATACTTTAAAGTTTCAACTTGTAAGTCCATATAGGTGAGGTTCATATTTTAGTTTGATGCTAATGCTAGTAGCCTATTTGTAAGTATATCTGTATTTAATTTCTTCAGAATTTTATCAAGGCAGCCCAAATACATCTTCCTAAAATCTAGGTCTCCGAACATCGATCCTAAAACCCTGGTTTTATATAAACCTATATAATACCTGTCATACACTCTAGTCTATGCCGGTTCTGTGAGGCATTTTCCTAACCAAGAAGCACAACCTAAGTCTTTTTCATGGTGTAAATCCTTAGTCTATTCCTCTCCCACCCCATGAATCTTCATCAACTTCCACAGCAACAATTTCTGATCTACTCTAAAGTTCCGAGCTATTGTTTGTAGCTCTCCTTCACTCTTCCCCTTCTCTCTTATCTTTATGTTGGTTATTTCTTGAAATTTTTAACGAACCAATTTTTGGAGTTGGTATGTTATGAGGTTTTTAAGCTCTCTTGATGGCATGTGTCTATTACTCTTATGGTTAATGAAAGACTCAAGGGGGTGTCACCTATGTACACATGAAGTACATCAAATTAAAGATGTAGAGAAAGGGCATAATCTGACAAATATACAAGGAGTATAGGTGGCTTGTCAAGACGCTATTCTGAGTATCCTTTGGTCCTTTGGATCAGCTCCTTCAAACGCTCTACTACTCTCCAACCACAAGTGCCAGAAAAGGCATCATGATAACATCTTCCTCGTCTAAAAATGAACAAGTCTGTTATGAGCTTGTTTCGTCTTAAATCTTTTATTACTTTTAGCCCAGACTGCTCCTGAAAGAATACCTACGGTTAAAAAGATAAACCCTAGACTAATAATACGATAACTCCACCGATCCAATTGTTGAATCAATTGATACCTGTAATTAAAAAAAGAAGAAGTTAATGATACAATCAACCAACGAATTATGACTTAATTATTCCATCTCTAAGATTTATTCAGTTAAACTAATCAGAACCCCGAATTGAAATATTTCAATATTGAAATGACCACAATTTCATGGTATCTGTTAGTGCTCTATGTAATCGTCATATAAAAACCTATGAGGGGTGTGCATCATTCATACTCCCTGCTTTTAAGGATCCCTGATTTGCTCTAAGGCATTAATGTGTCATTACCATGCATTCTCATAACCTCTAGTTGCTGCAAGAAATACTTCATAAATGGTGGATACTTTACCATAATGATAAGAGCTAAAATTATAGGTTCCCATATCCTTGTGATGTATCTATAGTGCATGAAGGTGCTGTGGTGTGTTATGTTGAAAATTTCGTAATTTCCACTAACTTTAATTGTTTTGTGTAAATAGTAACCTTTTATACTCTTACCTTGAAATGATGGGTTCTGTATGTTTGGACGAACATACTGGTTTTTCTGACAGGAAGAGCTGGCAGGTATGGATCAAAGTTTCCTGTTGGTGAAGTGACTTGTTTAAATGCAGATGATCTGCCCTTGCTTCATTCATCACTAGAATCCCCATCTCCGACTCTTGAGGTGATTATGCTATTATCTATTGCAAAGAACATTTATTTGATTCTTATGATGCATCTACTTCTACATCTTGGTTCACATTGATGTGTCCCTTGTCCTCTAACCGGGTGCAATTGTTATAATGCAGAGTGCTGGATTATTTCCTACCTTTGATCTTATGTATATGTATTCACGTTTACACCCAGAATGTGGTCTCTACCAAATACTGGTTGGTTTCATTATCATCTCTATATTCTTTATAACTTGTATCTGTTCTTGTGTATGTGTTTATTCATGGGCTCTGTATCTTTGAACGCATGCATACGAGCTTACATATGTTTGTGTGTACATGTGTGTATTACAGAGGAACACTACAAAGATATGCTCAGGGTGATCAATTCAACTAAATTAGTGTCATGGAATACTTTATCAAATAAAAGAAAGCGTAAGAAATAAGTATCATTTAGGGCATAGGTGAAGCTTGTTGACAGTTGAAGCTACTTCAAAAGTAAAACATGGGAAATTATTCCGGCTGATTACATTTCACTTGTACTTCACACGGACAGCGTTTTGGATCTTGTTGCTTTTTGAAACCAAACATATAATAGATTTCACAGTAGCAGGATCTATAAGTGGATTTGAACTTTTTAGATGATTTACACATCTTGAACAATAGTAAGAGATGAATCCAAGATTGGTCATTTCGTGTTTGCTTTGAAAACTTCAAACAAAATGAAAATTATAACCAAAAATTGATTTGATTGTTGACATTCTATTTTATTGAAGTTTAAGCCTCCTGTTTAATGAGATATATTATGTATGTATGTATCATTTCCTTCCCCTACGTGTTGGCAGGCACATTTTGTAGAGAATGCCAAATTATCAGACAATTATTTCATTGCCAACTGTGAAGAAGTATTGGTATGTTTGTGCGTTTTGGTTAATTTTAAATGAGTCAGGGAACTCAACATGGTATTTCTTGTTAACAATTGATTTTGATAACTTTTTTTGTTGCTTACTTCATCCTTCACTTTGATCAGAAAGTTGCAGCTGTTATTGATGAGTTGCCTCTTGGGTTGCAAGATAAGTACCGTTTCTGTATAAGGTAAATAAAGGAGAGACTTCTACCTGAGTTTGTCTTTTTAAGTTTTAGAATGAAATTTACCTTTTCAATAGGTCTTCTCTTTGATTTAGAAAATTTAGTTAACAATCATGTTGGGTAAGCTTTTTAACTTGTTCAGAATTAGATTCATTAATCATTGTGATCTGCAGCCCAGTTGACATGGATGATGAAATTTCATCCCAGGGTCTTACACAGGTAAAATTAATATACTGTCCTTGAGTGTGTACTGTTTAATTTAATGGGCAGCCATTATAACAAGACTGTCCTGGTACAGTTTGCTCAAAGTTATGCAAATACCGGCATTGTTCGGCTTCGAGAAATATTCACACCAGGGACACTTAAGGTACCACAAACAGAAGCTGCACTCAAGGAGCTTGAATCCATTCACAAGGTAATATTGTTTCTTTAGATTGCCTATTTCCTGAGAAGGAATGTGGGGTTCTAACTTCCAAATTTCACCATGGAATGTTTCACTCCCAAACCCATTTGATGGAAATCACTAAATTCTACCTCGTACGAATTAGTTTTGGGAATGATTTCCAGAATGGCAGATGCCAAAAGACAAAATCCATCAGCTTTAAATATGTACTTGCACTTTACCTGAAAGTACTTGGTACCATACTATGTATTCAGAACGATAAGATAAATGGTTTCTTTGACTTGAGCTTCTTAAAAGTAATGTCTTTGCACTTGAAACTACTCTGTGAGGTCAGCCTCCGATAAGATCTCTCTGTTGGTGCCAAAATTGAAGGTTTTGGATCTCTATGTTTGGTTGAGTTTCCGGTTAGAGGAATCATTCCCAGACCGTGAGCTGGCATCTTCGCAGAAGTCGATGTGTAGCATGTGAGTTCACTTGCAACTGGCATTGGTTTTTGGGTTTTGGTTTTCTTTGTATCTCTAATTTGTTCTACTTCGAAATTGTAGGTTGATTGAAGAGTTTCTGGAGAGATTAGGATGGCAGAAGCCGAGGTCCAAGAGATTAGCCTCACGTACTCCCTTAACTTCGTTATTCCGTAAAACAAGACAGTTCTTGTGAGATATTTATCGTTCCTTCAGCATGTCTATTCCCTCTCTTCTATGCTCAGTTGGATCACTCGGAGGCCAGGAGAAACCTTTGGAATCTTCTCTTCACCTTCACTGTGTTATATGTCCACACATCAACTTCTCAGAAAGAGCATTAAGCTCCCAAACTGAAAAGTAGTTTATATTCTTTCACAAAAAAGTAGTTTATATTCTTTCACAAAAAAGTAGTTTAAATTTGTAATTATGGAAAGTATTGTATTATTCTTTGTATGTATGCAACATTGGATGACATCATGACAATAGTGGTTGATGGATGAGTTTTCTTCTTTCCCCATTCTCCTTACAAGTTCACACTGGAGTTCTCGTTACTATTTTATTTTCCTTTTTTTGGTTTTATGGTTAAGTTACAACTTACACGGCAAAATATGTCATGATTCTCACCAAACATGTTTTTTGGATGAACTGAGTACAAAATAAAGAGACCAACATTTCAAAACAAAATTGCTCTTAAATGATCTCTATTTGTTTACATCAAAGACATGCATCTCTGTTAACAGCAATGTCTTGGGAATTCTCTGGGAATGGTCAAGATTACCAGTTGTGTCTCAGCGCAATAATTTGATAATAGTGAAAAAGGGATGCTATAATTTGATAATGGTCCAAGGGTACAAATCCGCATGACTCTTATGCATTACTCATCTTGAACATCGGGCATTCAGTGGCGGAAAGAGTTGCCTATATCTCTTGCTCTTTTGCCTCCAACATTAACTTTTCAACATGTTTCTTCTCTTTCTCCATACTCTTCCCCTCCAATTCCTTTATCAACATGTTGTATGTGCTATCCTTCGGAACGAATCCCTTCGACACCATTTCCTCAAAGAATGAGCAAGCATTTTCAAGCTTACCATTGCTACAAAGCCCACGTACCAAGAGTGCATAAGTTCCACCTTCAATGCTCACGTCGTTCTTAAACATGTGGTCTAACAAAAAGCAGAGCACCCTCATCCTCTTCTTTCTGCAAAACAACTTCAACAATGGGGCATAAGTCTTAAGATCCGGCTTGCATGATTCCTCCTCCATATTCTTGAGCAACTTGAGAGCAGCCTCTTCCTGCGAATGTGCACAAGCAGAAGAAATCAGGGTATTATGCGTCAAAGTGTCCGGCTTTACACCTTGATTTGTCATGTCCTCAACTACTTCCTGAACATCCTTGAGCCTACCAGCTTTACCAAGAAGGAAAATCAAAGAGTTATAAAACGAAGTATCAGGAACACAACCACTCCTTTTCATCTTCTCATAAACCTCCAAAGCTTTAGTTATCTCCCTCGCCTTCCCTAAAGCATGCATTATTATAGTGTATGTCACGGTATTTGGCTCACAAGCCTTGTCCTTCATTTCACCAAGAACTTCATCAACTTTGCGAAAATCCTTGTCATGACAATATGCTTCAATGAAACAGGTATAAGAGAGAACATCGGGATGAAAACCGTGCTTCTCCATCTCCTCCATTGTGTTTCTAGCAATGTCTAGCTTCCTGGGTTTACACCACCCATGTATCAGAACATTGAAAGTTTGAGGATTCAAAGGTATAGATTCCTTAAACTCCAAGAAAACTTCATGGGCATGCTCAACACTTCTTTCCTTCACCAATGCACCCATGAGAGTGTTCAAGGACAGCACGTCTCTCCTCACGCCAAATCGCTCGATCCCCCGAAATGCATCTATTGCCTCCTTGTACCGACCAGCCCTTGCAAGCCTCCTCATCACCTTACTCATTGTGTCCAAAGTAACATACCCTCCTCCAATTTTGACCATTTCTTCAACCATCTCCCACATGAGCTCAAAATTCTCGGACTTGCCTAAAATGTCAACCATTGAGTTATATGCCTCCGGCGGATGCCTATAACCTGTTTGTGCTTTTGCCCAAATGAAGAATCCGAAAGCAGGAACCCATTCATTGCTAAACCTCTTCAAAACCCGTTCCACCAAACTGTTTGATAAATCCGAAACACACCCATCCAGAGCTTGAGCAGCATTTTCCAGTGATGGGTACCCATTTTTCAAGATTCTACAGACTTTATCGATGTCGTCGGTATCAGCGGTCTCGCTGAGCGGGCGCTTGACAGCTTTGCTGGGGTCTCTGAGCTTCTGAGCCTCGACCCAATTGGCAAGAGAAGGGATAACAAAATCCTCATCAAGAACTGCCTTTTCTGGGCGTTTAGTGTCGAAGAATTTGACCCAGTTTGGAAGCTCGGGAGACTCGGTGACTTCACTGACTGGGGTTGGCTCAGTCAAGGTGCACAGAGGATTGCATAACAAGTGACGCAGCAGTTTGATGTTGGTTTTTGAAATGGAAGAGAGGTTGGGATTTTGGAACCTTGAAAGCATTTTTGGGCGAGAGATAGGGAAAGACTGCCAATCAGTGTAACATTTTCTGTCAAATTAAATCATTGTGAGCAGTACATGCAACCTTTTTAGGGGTAAATAGGACTTTTGACAGCTATTCCAATTCTAGATGAGGAGGTTGAGATGGAGAGGACGACGAGGAGAAGTATGAGGTTGAGATGGAGAGGGAGAGAGATAGCGGAGGAGGAGAAGAAGGGTTGAAGAGATTGGCGAGAGCGATTGAGAGGTTCGGGGAGGTGTATCAGAGAGTGGAGGCCGAGAAGTTGAGGCAGATGGTGGAGTTGGAGAAGCAGAGGATGCAATTCGCCAATGATTTGGAGGTGCAGAGGATGAATATGTTCATGGACACGCAGCAGAGCAACCACGGCGAGCGATCGGGCTCTAATGGTGAGCCAATTTTTTCCTCTTTCTTGTGTGTGGATTCAATTAGATTGAATATTTGTTTTTTTTTTTTTTTTTTTTTTAAATTTTAACTCTTGCTCATTTCAGTTTTTAGTTTTATTTATTTATTTAAAATTTTCTGATTTTTTTCTTTATATTTTTAATTAATTTATTAATATTTTAGAATAAATTGACGATTTTACCCTTAAAGTAATAGCAATATTGACGGAGTTAGACAATAAGACCAATTTGCAAGAGTTGAACGACCATTAGAACAAATAATTTAGTTGAATAACCAACATAGAACTCCACGTTGCGTGAATAGCCCGGATATTGAGAAATATTCAGAAAAATATTTAGAAAATCGATCTGATTCTATTTCTATTCATTCTGTTTGAAAAAAAGAAGGATTTCAAAGAATCGATCTTTCTTTTAGTTATTGAATTTCATCAATGTGTGATATTCTGAATCCTCATTACTTCAGGAATCATTTGAGCCCTAAAATGCAAATC
This sequence comes from Prunus persica, assembly GCF_000346465.2. Lineage (NCBI taxonomy): Eukaryota > Viridiplantae > Streptophyta > Magnoliopsida > Rosales > Rosaceae > Prunus > Prunus persica. The sequence goes on from NC_034009.1 coordinate 1,295,189, forward strand.
AAAGTGTTTTGTTTCTGTTGTTTCTGAGTTGTACAATTCTTTCCTCATTACTTCAGGAATCATTTGAGCCCTAAAATGCAAATCAAAGTGTTTTGTTTCTGAGTTGTACAATTCTTTTAAGTCTTTTTTCAGTCTTCCTAAACAGGAGCCTCTTATTTATGGTCAAAGGTAGAGACGGTCCTCTACATATTAGGGTCGGGTCGGGTCGACCTATGAATTGTAGAGTAAAAACATTGAGTGGACGGGTCTCGGGTGGAGCCCGCAACGGAATTCTCTCTCTCCACTTTGTCCTGTACAAATACGACCCGAATTGGTAAAACTAACTGAAGAAACTTCGACAGCAGCAGAAATACATCTTCTAATAATAATCGTTTTCCGTTTGCTGTTTAAAGGTCAGTCCCGTTGCTCTCTTTAGTGATCTTTCTGCAATTCATTTCTTCGTTCTTCTTCTTTGGGCCTTCTAATTTCTACAGTTAATTGTTCCCGAGAAAGGAACTAAATTTCTGTTCTTTTCTTTTTCTAATTAAGCAGTTGGGTGATTTTGTTCTGCCATTTCTGGAAAAGTATGAAGAGTCAAGAAAGTAAATAGGAATGTGTTTGTTTTGTGTTTTTTAATTGTTTAAAATATCATGCAAACAAGTCAGGCAAATGGGTCATTGAAAATTCACTGGAAGCATGCTGTGCAGAATTGACAAAATTGGTAGAATTCAGTGGTAAAAAGGACAGAGTTGATGAAATCAAAAGATCTGTTTGCATGAAATCATATTGAAAGTTCATGTTTGGTTTGCTTCTAGGAGAACCCATTTGTACCCTAAATAGGGTGTATCATGAGAATTGAGTGACCTGTGATTTATAATTAAGAGATTAGCAGTCCAGCATGCCTTATCTAGGTGTGCAGTTTATTGCATGCCTTTTATCTGTTATTCATATGTCTAATTTATCTGGTTGGCCTTAGTTCTTGCCTATGGATTCATTTATGAATTAATAGTAGGCAAACATTATTCGCAATTGTTCCCCTGTGGTCAGCCATGTTTTGGAATTGAACAGCCTGCAGGCATTGTCTCGAATCTGATTTTATCCGAATATTATTGTCTTTGTATTTAAAGATTAGTGACAGAATTGGTGATAGGATGTTTCGTGTTCCAAATGCCACCAGATTCTGTTATTTTCTCTAAAAACCTCTCCAGTAGCTAATTTATCGCACTAATGCTTTATGGTGGGTGGGTGGTGTTATGCTGCACAAAATGAGTAACTTATGGTTCTTTTGGGAGCTTTAAGTTTTTCATCTATTTTATATCGGCTCCCTGTTATTTTAGCTCATATGAATGCCGAATGAGTTATCCTATGCAGGTTACAGTCCATATACCATGAAGAGGGCATTTCCATGGGATGAGCAGGTTGATGTTATATCATCAGATGACTCTTCTTCCTCAGACATGGAGATGGAAACCAATATTGAGTCTGATAGCAAGCAGTTAACCAATAATACCACATCTGATCAACCTGCCAAAGAAAGAACATCCGAAGGTAATTGCACAATCAAGATTTAGAGCCTTGTTTTACCGAAACTGGTGAACTAATGTATGTTGAAATTATAGTGTCAATTAAGATTTATTTATAATGTTGCAGAGCAAATTTATGTTTTCTTTTTCTTTTTCTAAAATAATATATTAACAAAAATGTAGTCCAACTGAAATGGTAAATTTCAAGTTCGAGAAACAAAATAGTTGTGTAAACTTATGCACGCTCTATCATGTTTAGACTACATCAACGTCATCGAGAAATTATGAATCTGTGAAAATCTCTGATCCAAGCGATGTAATACTGTTGTTCCAGTAAATGAATTACCAGTTTTTACCAAAATGCTTATTTGCTAAGATCAATAGTCCAACAAGTTTTATTTTTCCTTATTTTGCACTGTAATGGGTACATAATTGGCCATTCTTAAACTTGTCAGTGACAATGCTATTAACTAAGATGAAGAACTGTGTACTCGTAAATGTCATTGTTGGGGTTGTTTGAGCTTTTTTTTCGCTGAATATAGTAATCTCAATATGTGATAACCTCTTTAGGAAAATGAGTGGCTAATAGGTTGCTGTTTATATCCACTATGGCACTTTACCATATTTCTTTCCTGGTACCATATTTCTTTCCTGGTACCTTAGTAGCCTTGATGACTCCAATGCTGTTAGGGTGGTTTGCTTTTTTGGCCTCTTTAAGTCCTCTAAACATGCTTTAAACTATAGGTGCTTTGACGCGAAGGGCAGAGATGTATCAGGAGTACATGAAGCAGATCCCGATCCCAGCGCACCGTGGCTCTGTTATCCCATTCACCTCATGGATGGGGTTAGGTAAATCCATTAAGCAGTTATATGGACAACCTTTGCATTACCTCACCAATATTCTCCTAAAACAGTGGGACCAATTGAGGATGGGCAGTGAGGAAGAGTACAGGCCCTTGGATACCATAATTCATCCGTGTAAAGCCGAAGCCACCATCTGGCTCATGGAAGAAGTCCACCGGCACACCTCATCTCATTATCATATAGCCAATCTCTGGCTATCAGATCCGATGCACCATGCCTTTGTGGATTCCATCTTTCCGCAGTTAAGAAGCAAATCATGAAAGGCCTTTTGGTTTTACCAACTGTTACATTCTGCTTGTTAATTTTGTCATGTAAAATGTTTGTTAAATTCGTAGATTTTTTTGGGTCAATAAATTCGTAGATTTGGTCTCTTTTTCTTTTTTTTTGGGTAGTTCCTGATGAAATAAAACGCATATTTTGTTTTCCACCCTTCTCTTCCTACCTTAATGGCTGTAACCCAAAAAGAACAAAAGATTATCAATGAATTCAAAACGCAGGCTTTAGAGTGCCACTTTGTAAGAAGATCCTCAGCACACACAAAAATAAGATCATTCTGATGGAATAGGCTTTCATTTCTGAGAGTGACAAACAACCAACGATTGGTTGCCCATGATAAGAGACCAAGCCACTAGATCATTGGTGAAGTTGAAGTGGATGGTTAATCCTCAACATCCTTCTGTTTTCTATGATGCCTTCGTTCCTCATTATGCTTCCGTTTTCGAGGATTCGTTGGTTCCAAAGACAAGTTAGGCAGTTGCTCTTGCTGATGTTCGATGTTAGTATCATCGATTTTCCTGAGAACTGAGGCTCTTTGTTGTAGGTTTTGCTTTTGAGGATTCATCGGTTTCGAAGACTCTGAAAGCAACTCCTCTTGCTGATGATTGACTGCCATGCCGTAGTTGAAATCATCCTGGTTGCATACTAGGAGTAGGTCAACACTTAAGCTTTTCAACAAAACTGGTCGTGTGCTGCTCCCAAAGTAAAATCTAACTCGACAGGTATGAGGACGAAACCGAGGCTGCGTTTCAAATATCTGTGACTTCTTCCAAGTTCTTAATGGAATATACTTGAGCCACACATGAGCAGACGTTGTCTTTCTTGAACAAGAAAAAAACTCATAATCACGCTCTAAGCATACATCACTGATGGAAATTGTAGCTCCAAAATGCAAACCAGTAAAACTATTCTGTACGACCTTAAAAACAGCACAGAAAGCCAATCCCGTGCTCTCCCATTGGACTGTTGCAGGAATTTCAAAAGAAAATTCACATATACCACACCTATATCGAGGGGTTTCAACAAGAAGTTCACATTTACGACAGGGGAACCACTCCGGAACCTCATATCCAGGAAGTACAATGTCAATGCAGAGTCATGATCGGAAGATGCCTGTAACACACATAACAATGTTAACTACATGTGTGTGTGTGTGTGTGTGTGTGTGTGTGTGTGTGTGTGTGTACACATATATATTTGCGTAGAGAGAGTGAGAGAGGATATAGAGACCTGATTCAGTAAAACATTTTCAATCTTTGCCACGCCATAGCCCAGATTAGAACACAATCTATAACAATTAGACAGGTTCACCCAATAAATCCCCCGCGATTCTTCTCTGTGTTTGAATATCTTTGACAATTTTGAAAACCTTTCCAATGATTCACAATCACTCGCAACTAACCAACGTATCTTTGGTGGAAGCTCTGGAATTTCTCGAAGCCTCTTGCAGCAATGCAAGTCAAGAACCTTTAGATCTTGCAACTCATAAATGCTGCATGGCAGAGTTGTAAGATCTTCACAATTTGATAAGTACAACTCTTCAAGCCCAATGAGATATCCAATTGATGAGTGCAATTCTTTAATGGCAGTGCCTTGTAGATTCATATATCTTAAGGATTCCATCTTTTCTACAATTACTGGAAAATTCTCAAGCCTAAAGCAATTGCCCAGCTCCATAACTTCTAAAGATTTCAAGCTTATTTGTGCTGGAAACTTCATGAGGTTAGAGCAGCCCCTGAGACTCAACATAACAAGTTTATCGAGGAATCCAACGGAAGGATGAACCTCAACTAAACTTGTACAGTAATCTAGATTCAAGTTTTCTAAGTTTATGACTCCAGTAAAGTCCGGGATTTTCTCCAAGAACTTACAGCCTTCAAAATTTACAGATGTCAACTTTGGCAAATTCAGTGCAACAAGAAAGAGAATCAAATGAAGCTTCAAAGAAAGCTTCAGCATAAGCGTTTGAGAAAAATAATGAATGAATACTTTTAAGTACCATGAATCCCTCCCATAGTCTGGTGATACAGCTTTGAGGCATATTGAGCACAGCAAGCTTCTTTGGATGAAAATTAGATGGCAGAGACGGTAAAGAACATCCAGGCCAGTCAAGCCACCTCAACTCGTTTGAGAGATAATAAATGTTCCCAGAAAAGTGCGCATCATAGTTCACAAATAAATTAAGACTTTTCATCTTTGAGAAGCTTTTAGCATTCAAGCATATCTGATTATATGATTCAGGCACCTTTATCATAATGCCTTTAATTGTATCTGTTCCCTATAGTAGAAACAGAAAGAAAAGAAAAAACAAAAACAAAAACAAAAACAAAAAAAACAAAAGAAAAACCATTAGTGTAAATTGGTTACACGTGTTTCCAAATTATAAATATTTTGCTTCAGAATTTTGACAAGAAGAAAACTATATTCATATGGGCTTGCTTCTCAAGCTAAATACACAACAGAAATTATACTTACTGTATTTTCTGCCAGCACGTGATCAACATCCTCGTGAAGCCACAATCTGCTACGCTTTCCTGGATTATTGGGCGATTCTTGACGAACTATTTCTTTACCCATTTCTTCTAGCAAGTCATGCATCAAAACCCGACATCCATCTATAGTTATGAGAGCCTTTTCTACAAGTAGTTCAATACCAATCATAGGGTCACAGCATTCTAGCATTTGTGTCACGTAGTGTACATATTTACCTTTAAAGAAACATGCAATGTGAAGGAAAATTTCTTTCACAATATCTTCCAATGCATCGAAACTTATTTTGAGAATCTCTTGTATCTCTTTGTTAGGAACTCTCTTGTAACTATCTAATGCCGCTTGCCATTGATCTATGCTTCTACCACATAGATGAGAACCTAAAACTGTTAGAGCTAGTGGAAGGCCTTGAACATAGTATACTGCACGTCTAGCAACTTTCACATAATCGCTCGGAGGTACATTTCTTTTGAATGCATTCCAACTGAACAACTCAAGAGCTTCATGATAATCTAATACTTTGACATTGTATATCAAATATACTTAGCGATTAGCAAATGTTTATCTCTTGTCGTTATGATAATTCTACTGCCTGATCCAAACCAATCAGACCCTCGAGCTAAGCTGTGTAACTGTTCCAATTGATTCACATCGTCAAGAATCAAGAGAACCTTTTTATTGCTCAACCTCTTCTTTATCATAGCGACTCCTTTATCAACATTAGTCACCTTCAACTTTTTAACCCTCAGAATATCAATTAGAAGAGTCTCTTGCAATTGGACTAGGCCTCCATGTGGCATTGAGTTTTCTCTAACATTTGCCAAGAAACAACTACCATCAAACTCATGGACAATTGAATGATAAACAGCTTTAGCAATTGTTGTCTTACCAATTCCACCAGCTCCCCATATCCCTACCATGCAAACACTTTCTTCCCCAACTTCTAAAAGTTTATTGATTTCTCCTACATAAGACTCTATTCCAACTGGATATGTAGCCACATCTAAATATGCATGGGATGATAGTTCCTCTAAGACATCGTCAACAATCTTACGGATAAACTGAGATTCATGCCTGTCACTTTAAAAGAATACAAAAGATTTCATAAACCAACACGACATTTTAAAAGAGACAGAATATTTTACCTCAACAATTAGTCAACCACTCGACCCAATTGTTTTAGTCAGCCTCAACCTTAGTTTTGACTCTTTTTGCCTCCACTTATGTTAATACCTTCCAATTAGAATGTGTCAAAATTTGTCCTTCATACGTTATGTGTTCTTGAAGATTTAACAAATCAATATCCCATTATATGTTAAGCAATTTAACAAAAAGAAAAGGCTTAAAAAGGAAAATAGCCTGGAAATATATACACACAAAAACAAACACTAAAGTCGTCGGAAATATACATACCCATCTGAAAAAGTCCACCCAGACAAATTGGCTGCTTCTGAAAGAGCTTTCCTCCATCTGTGCACTTTGTGAATATTATTCTTGAATTTGCATTCATGTTTAGCAAGCGCTTCACCAAAAGATCCTCTTTGGTGCCTTACATCCGAGGGCTCGACCTTGTAAAAAATCGGCCACACTTTCTGTTGCCTCAATTTTTTACACTCAAGGATCTTATCGAGTACATCCAGGCACCGCTTGAACGCTGCATATTTTGTAGAGAATACGATTATAGAAATCCTTGACTCTTCAATTGCTTTGAGAAGTGATGCTGATATTTCTCCTCCTCTTCTGAGCTTATCATCTATGAAGGTATTGATTCCCTTCTGAACCAAAGCACTGTACAAATGATCTGTAAAATTATGGCGTGTATCTTCACCTCTGAAACTAAGAAACACATCATACGTGCATGAATTGGAGAAAGAAGAAGAGGAAGGAGAGGCTGCTTGATTGGCCATAGAAACCATATTCATGTCAGAAACTATCTCTTGTTATATATTAAGGCCTTGTGCTTTATCACATATAGGAAGCAGCTTCCTGCTGCCTGCAAAAATGAATGTCAAGTCAAAAGTGAGGAACCTTCGTTTGATATTCCTTTGTCACTGACGCGTTCACATGACTGAACCAAGTCAACAGCTGGGATTTCACAGTTTTTTTATATACTGAATTTATACTTTTATATTCCTTTTTTATAATCTACAAGACCTGAAGATGAAGATAAGAATGTCTTAAGTACAAATGCGAGCCTTGAATTATAGTTTTATTACCAGTAATCACTACAAGAGCAAAGCCCCTGATTGAAAAAATGAAACCTGTTGTTATCCCGAACTATAATTTCCCGGTTGTATATTCTTGACACTAACTTGGCAAAGGAGTGACAGTCAGAGCACATTCTGAGATTCTTAACCACACGAATCGGCACGCCTTGCCCTGTACCTATCAGCCCAAAAGCTATGGCAAGTTTCTCACTATGCCGACTGAGCAAGTACTCTTTTTCCTTCTCATCAACATCAAGCAGGACATTGTCCAAATCAGGAACATGGCCAGCTTCTCTCAGTCTGCAGTTTATTTCTTGTAGCATCAATGTAAGCTCGCTCTTCTCTGTGTTTGTATCACCACCAGAAATAAACTCATGGATCATTCCATTGACCTCTATGGAGCTTGATCCGGGCACCTTGTGTATCCCTTTCTCCTTCAAATGTAGCCTCACTTTTGCAACATCAGCCCATTTCTCAGCAGATGCATATATGTTTGATAGAAGCACATGAATCCCAGTCCTCTGAGTAGGCAACTTGGATAACCGTTTGGCTGCATATGATGCAATTTCGACATTTTTGTAGGTTCGACAAGCGGCTAAGAGAGTCCCCCAAATGACGTCATTAGGCTCCATTGGCATGCCCTTTACCAGATCAAAAGCTTCTCCCAAGAGCCCGGCTCGGCCTAGTAGATCAACCATGCAACCATAGTGAATAATATGAGGGGAAATTCCATGGACTGACTTCATTGACCTGAAAATGTTCCACCCTTGTTTCACAAACCCAACATGGCTGCATGCTGTTAATACAGCCACAAAGACTACTTCATCTGGTTTCACCCCTTGCCTAATCATTTCATCAAAAAGCTCTAGAGCCCGTTCACCATTTCCCTCCATGGCCATTGCTCCAATGGCTGCAGTCCAAGCAGAAACATCTCTTCTTGCCATGCTACTGAACACTTTCATTGCACTTTGAGGATCTCCACATCTAGCAAACATGTCAACTAAGGCTGTGCCAAGCCGCATATCACAGTCAATTTTATTTTTCTCAATATAAGCATGGGTCCACTTTGCAAGATCAAGAGCTCCTAGATATCCGCAGGCAGATGCCACTTCCACCATGGTCACCCTATCTCCTTTTATTCCGTCAGCCTGCATCACCCGAAAAAGCTCAATTGCTTCCACAAACATACTCTCTTGGACTAAAGCACCAATCATGGTGTTCCAAGAGACAAGATCGCTCTTCGGCATCTCATTGAACATCTGCCAAGCTGAGTTCACATCACCACTTCTGATAAAACCAGCAATCAATGAGTTCCATGACACTACAGTCCTGTTGGACATATTATCGAAAATTCCGCAGGCCATCTCTTGTTTTCCACACTTCATGTACATGTCAATCATGGCATTACAAATAGCATCCCAACCTTCGAGTCTATTTCTGATCACATAACCATGGCAGCACTTTCCGGACAGAGAATCACCTAGTTGTGCACAAGCTGAGATTGCAGACAACAGTGTAACCTTGTCTGGTCTTGGACCTTGTCTAAGCATTTCATCCAATACAGCAAGTGCCTCCCTAGCCAGTCCCTGACGCACATAATTGGACAAAATTGTATTGTAAAGAACCAAGTTTTTATCCCCACATTCGTCAAAAAGCCGCTTTGCAGCATCAGTAGCTCCACATTTCATATACATATCAACAAGTGCATTTACTACAAGCGTATTAACCTTCACTCCCGACTCCCCAATGTAAGCACACACCCTCTCACTCAATTCAAGATCCTTCAACTTTGCACAAGCAGAAATGACACACACCATGGTTACCGAATTTGGTTTAATACCAGCCGCCACCATCTCAAAAAACAAAGAAACAGCCTCCTTTGGAAACTGCCTCCTAGCATAACCACAAATCAAACTAGTCCACGACACGATATTTCTCTCGGCCATTCCATCGAACACCTTTCGGCTATAATCCAACTCCCCACTTTCAGCATAGAAATGGATCAAAGAATTCTCAATAAATGCATCTTCCTCCAAACCCATCTTAACAAGTGCTCCATGGAGCTGAACCCCTTCACTGAAAGCCACAACCTTGGAGCAAGCGCTCAGCACAAACGGAAATGTGAACTTATCGGGCAAAATACCCTTCACCACCATCTGAACATAAAGCAAAACGGCCTCATCACTAAGTCCAGCACTAGAGTAACCCCTTATCAAAGAATTGTACATGAACAATATATGACCCTTTGTTTCTTCGTCTTCAAGGAACAAGTTGAAGGCTTTCCGGGCATAATCTAAGCTTTCAAAGGTGCCCATTTCGGCACATGTAGTAATTAGATTGGTAACAGTAGAGGGTCTGTTTCTGAGGCCTTTTTTACTGATTTGACAGTGAAGTTGCTTGACTTCGTTCATGGTTTTACAGTTTCTGAGTAACCCAGTTGGGGAAGTGTCCTTGGCCATAGCTTTGGATTCCCTTTGGTTTGTGGGAGCTACGAAGCTTGGGGTGGCTGAGACCAGAGGACTTAGTTGAAGCGTTGCAGCCATTTTGGGATGCGTCTGTTTTGCCTGTTTGGGGTTTTGCACCAACTGTCAACTAACTTAACTGAAATGCTTCCTTTTGCATTGCGGTTGGGCTTGAACCATATTGACTTACGTCAAACTTGGTACGCCGACTGTTCAAAGTTCAGAACTTTTTTTATTTTCTCTCTCTCTCTTTTAGAAATTTTGAATTACCTCTTTTCCTCTGTTTTCCTGTGAAGGGAATGACATCTAAAATATCCGTCATTTAGTAGTTTTTGAACCCAAAAAAAAAAGTTGACAATTTCTTCAAACATTTAGAAAAATAAATTATTGATTTTTAAGTTGAAAGAACAAAATACACCAAATACCTCTACTTAAATTGAGCTAGTGGAGATAATGGTAACAATTGCAAGTTGGAGATCTCAGTATGTAGGTATTTCGCTTGAGGGTGGCTTTTTTGCTCAATACGGGTTGCACGCGTATATGTTAGATCATTTCCAACTCAAATGAGGCTAAATCTAAATTTTTTCTTTCAAAATATAACTATTCATGTATTAACCAGACTCAAACAGCTTTTTCCTCCAACCCTGCAGGACTCAAAATTTGAGTCTGTAACTTTATTAATTATTTAAGAATCGTTTAACTCTAAAAATATTTTGTGTTTAATTTTTCTTAAGTTAATTTTGGTTTATACCATCGTGATTTATTAATCTAAACATTTTAACATAATTTAAAAAAATCTAATTTTGAAAACAAAAATTTAATTCATAAATGATAAAGGACAAACACACATACTATGAACAAACAAGTGTGTATTTATATACTTTAGGATGATATTGAGGTTAGATTATTTAATTAACATTTTGGCTGAGATTTCGTTTTGGTCCGTTGGATCTTTTTTATAAGGCTAAATCATGGGCATTTGATGGGAGGTAAACGTTTAAGTTCTGATTTAAGAAGGAAAAAAAAAAAAAAAAAGCAAACAAGCAACATGTTGCAAAATTTAGGTCCGACTCAAAAGTTGAGCGGAATTCCGCCTAATTTAGTGCGTGGGTGGAAATTATGACCTGGCCTATGTATTGGAGAAGAAATTTAGGGCTAAAACTCAATTTTACATTTGGCCCTCCGTTGGAGATGGCCTTACCTCTTCCTCTATCACGCGAGAATATTATCAAAATGAGTCATTTTTTAACTATTTCTAAAAAAATTGGAAAAAGGATTTGAAGGCCCTTTTAAAATGAGTCATTTTTTTCATGATTCCCCTGTTTATTTGGCTACATGTAAGAATGCAACAGAATAAACCTAAACCTCAAAAAGTGCCAGAAAATTTTACCCTTGAAATTAACACTTTTACCACGGTGACATTTTCACTACTTCCTCTGAGTTACAAAACAAGGAAAGGAAGGGATATAAAGCTTTTATTCTTAGCGGATTAGAGAAATATTTACATCTCAGTTTTGGAACTCATTTAAGCATCCTCGTTAATTGCAGAAGACTTCTGGTTGGAGAGAACTCTAGATATGGCCCTTATGGTATTTGGAGTTGTCCTGCAGCAGCCTCCGAATAGAGAAGCCCCGGCCTCATGCCACTTGCCTATCACTATGTCTGCAAACTCTTCATCGACCTCCCCGCTTGATTGCTGCAATCGAAAATTAACATGCATTCAGAATTTTTCAAAACATTTGGAACAATTTAAGACCAGATTTCATATGTTTGACAAGAATTTGCTACTCTTTCTACGGTAAGTATTTTCAAGCAACAATCAACATGATCAATGGTTCAGATTCAGAGTCTTGCAACACAAGTATTTTCTGTAAAAAGTAGGGAGACTCACCACCCATTGCTTGGTCAGACCATCATAAGTCTCACCACTGTTGGGGTATATGACTATTGGTTTGCTTGTAACCTGCAATTTAGATGGGAACAGGACCATTTTATCAGAAGTTCAAGGGGCTAATTGAGTATATAAACTAATAAATTGACCAAAAATCAGACCTTCCGAATCAATGAAACCAGTCCATGGATGAATCTAGGAGGTGTGCAGTTGATTCCAACAGCAACAACTTGCTTGCATGAATCTGCAATAGAGGTGCACTCTGAGATCGAATCGCCACTGACCACATTGATTCCATCCTTAGAAGTGAAGGAAAACCAGGCTGGAATGTCTATTCCTTCTTCCTCAAGCAACTCAGCATATGCCTGCATCACATTCAAGCAAGGAATTTAGCCAAAACCAGAGTGGAATTTTCCATGTTCTAGTCTGAACATGACTGAAACACCCTCATGAGTTATATTTTCCCCATCAATAAACAGGCATGAGCCTAATTCAAGATGCACGTGGCATTTGGACAACAATGGGGCATGAAATGCCTTAAACATATTATGTTTCACATAGGCACAACTAAGGGAAATGGCATCTACCTTTGCTTCTATCTTATTCGGCGTTGTCTCAAATGCGATAAGATCAGCACCGGAGTTGGCCAGAATCTGTACCCTTTCCCTGTGGAAATCCTTCAACGTCTCTACGGTAACTGCATCACCGTAGTTTCCACTGCGAAGCAGAAACAGCAAAATCATAATGCATGAGATCAGGTAATCATCTAGGAACATAGTAACACAAACCAGGCCAGAAAAAAATGAACCACAAACCATATAAAACAATGCACAAGAAAATAACACATGCAGGGGTGCTTCCATTTTCTTGTTCCAACTACAAAATCATATGCTGAAACATTCAGGAATTTTTTAGGGTCCTATAAATTACCATTGCTCAGAAATCTAGCTATTGCTTTGTAAATTAATTTGGTTCAATGAGTGAAACTTTTATGGATCACTGAGTTCACTGACCTATACTCAGAGCCATCAGCCAAGTATGCCCCATAGCTGCCCACAGATGCTGCAACTAGAACTGGACGTCTTGATTGCAATTTGTCATAATAAATTTCCCTTGCCTCAATTGCAATTTCTACACTTTTCCTAATCAAGGCTTTGGCTTCTTCTTTAGAGAAACCTTTGGCCTCAAAACCCTGAATGGTGGCCTGTATCACAGAAAATATAACAGCATAATTAAACTTTGTTATTAAAAAACAATTATAAAGTAATGAGGGATAAACAAAATTAATTACCTGATAAGACGCGGTTATTATGACGTTTGCGCCAGCATCAAGGTAGTCCAAGTGTACCTTTTAATAGAAGAAAAACGAAAAAATATTCTAAAACACGGCACAAAAATGAATAATTGCAAGGATTTGTAGCTCAAATAGTTAAAAGAATTTTAAATATATATATATATATATATTCACATTCCCCTATTTTCATATCTTAAAAAAAGAATAAATATTTGATGGGCCTAAGCTTCGCTGTGCCCAGAAGGATATGAAATGGGATTGGACTTTAAGATGGCCCAATATTTTTGACCGTCATGAATGTATCTAGATAATATTTTTTGTGCACCAAATTTTTTTATTAATTGTTGCATGAAAAATACAGGTGTCATGAGAAAATGAGACGATCTGAGTTGGATATTTGTGCTTTTCCACGTCGCTGTCAGAAGCTGACGTGCTTCACTTACTATGATACAACCTAGGATGACTCAGCTCTCATCTTTAATCGAGATTATAATACAAACACCCACTAAAGATATATTCATGCATTAAAATACATCTCAAGACAGAAAAAAAAATATATACTTCTAGTTTTAGAATATGATTTATTTTATTATTTTGAAATAGCAGCAGATTAATTTACCTTATCCACAAAATGGAAAAAGAGAAAAATAGAAAGGGCATGATTGAAAATATATACGTCATTATATTCGCATGTTTACTTATCATAAATAAGTATTAATTTCCCTTCGTTTATTAACACATAAATCAAAAGATGTATAAATCCCACTCTCCTTTCGAGTAAATAAACATACTATTTTTCCTTCCGAGTAAATAAACATGTCATAAATGCAATATAATATACATAAAGTAGAAGATATTATTGAGCATTTATTCGCATTTCTTTTTAAGTTTTTCCCTTTATGGGATTCTAGAAATAATAAAAAAACAAGCAAGCAAAAGTGCAGAGAAAAGATTTAACCAAATAAAAAAATAAAAAAGTTGAGAGTAGGGCAACTCAAGAAGAAGTACCCTTCTGACAAGGTGAGGAGAACTGATAAGGCATTTGGCGCTCCAGAGAGGGTCGTTGAGGTCAGCTCCATGTCGTTCAAGCTCAGTGGCAAACCCACCGTCAAGAACAGCATAGCCACCACACTTTTCCAGAAAATCACTCACAAACGACGACGTTTCCTGGCCTCCTAAGCCCATGGTACAAGGAGTAAAAGCGGAACAGAGAAGCACTCTTGGCTGCTTTGCGTTGTAGTTGAAGGGGCAGCAGAAGTTCTTTATGATTTTGTAACTGACAGCAGCTTGTTGAATAATATTAATGAATGTGGCCACCTTCTTGAAGCATTTTGTAGAGGGAATACAATGAAGCGTGGAATTACTAATATGCCCCCACCTCCCCCATGTTTAACCAAATTTATGATATTCTTTCTAATCTAATCTCTATCGGATTTTTTCTTTTTTGGGTCAGACTTTACAACCGTGACTCTGTGATATTCCCATAATAAAGGGTCTAGCATCAAGGAAACGTGACATAAAGGTTAGAGTAGATATTACGTAATGTGGGATATGAGTAGATTTGTTAAATCAATAAAAAGAAATAAGGTTAAAAAATAAAAAATAAAAAAACAATGCCAGACAAGCATTTATTCGTTAAAGTAAATTTAGGTTCTAGTCACAAAAAAATTTTCATTTTTGAAAAAAAGCAGAAAAATCTCTCAACTTTCAAACCAAAGACATGCAAATGTAAAGGATTCCTTAGGAAATTCAAAAATAAATAAGGGCAATTTTGTCTATTTTGATTTTCTCTCACCTTTGATCTTTTTCAAAGTCTCCAATTTGTTAAACTGTGAATCTGAATCGCATATTCAGATAAATTACTGCAACATAAGCAAGAGTTTAATTACGTTGAAGGATTAAGATATATATGCTAAGCGTTCCAACTAATACACTAATCAACTCCAAGCGTACACTTGGAGATTTCCACCAAATAAGGATTAGGCAGCACCATGGCGTATGGGGTACTAAAGGACAACCAAGAAAGCAAGAAAAACAAAACGAAAATGAAGTTTGTTGGCAAAGGATATCGACATTTGTTCTTATCTCACCACAGGACACAACATTTCGTGTTGAAAATTCTTACTCATCAATATAAAGAAGCACTACCTGACGTTCCTGTCTTACATTTTCATACATCTGATTGCAAGTTAACATGTTTTAATGGGGCCTTGTATGATTAAAGTGGACAAATTTTTTTTAATTGCATACTTTTTATCACCACCTCAGCCCATTTCTCCATGTTTTTTTCTTTCCCTTGTGTTCTTGGTGGGTTTGTTTTAGAATTGTTGTGGAGCTCCCTTTTTTATAATTCTCGACAGACTTGAAAGTGCCCCTTTCAGCATATTATTTTCCCACTAACGAGCCTGAGGGTATGACTAATTTGTCTACATAGTCCACTAGATTCAAAGATCTTATTTATGAATTGACGCATGCATGAACTTGGGATTTTGGAGTCACTGTAAACATATATATTATCCCTAAAATCTGGACACAAACAAAATTAGAAATCATTATCTTCATTAATCCGCCAATAGAGGTTCAATCAAAATAAAATTTTCAGTGCAGACATGATTTCAGCTAAGTTGGTTAAAATAAATATGCTCTCAAATTCGAATCCCCTGTAATTTATATTAAATTAAAATAAAATATCACTTTTATAAAAAATATAAAAAAAATCTCAATTTTTTCCTTCTATGTTTTTTTGGGGAGGGGTGTGTTCTGAGAATATGCATATGGTCGATTTGACGTCCACATTCTTGACAGCATAAAATAAGGAACAATTCTACTGCTGCTGTTTGCTTTTGCACTGTCGCATGGAACCCAATAGAAGATAGAGTCTGGGTCCAGTGCTTTATTTAGAAAAATATAAATATATTTCATGGGGGTTTTCTTTTTATAAGGTGCCCTACCTCTAGGATCTTAGTCTTAGCTTAAGATAAGGTGAAGTGGTAGAGGGTGCAGATATGGAGAATGACAATGATATAACTAGTGCAAGTGGTGACACCCACTACTTCCAAAAGGGTTCGGTGAAAACAAACAAATATTATTCGATTAGGTAAATAATAGGACATCGTATCGGCAGCAAGGACAAATCTTCTTATAGATAGTGGCATTGACAACATGAAGATAAAGGATGATTTGTTTACCAAATGAGAAGTTAGTACAGAAAAATATAGGGACTCTTTTCTGTGCTTTCGTGGGAGTAAATTCAATTTTGTACCAATTATTGTATATAATTATGCATCTATCTCTCTCATCACGTTATTTATCACACAAAGAAAAAATGAGAATTCGAACTTGAAACTTCCTCTAAAAAGTAGAGAAATACCAATAAATAAATAGTTCGTTGGTATTATAGATACATCGTTGATTTGGTGAACAATTTTGATGAATAAGTTTGATAAATAGGAGTGGATATAGTTCGGTTTGATGCACTCCACCTTAAAATCACCAACGATCACACTTAGGAGTCATAATTTTATACAAAAAGGAATTGTTATTGGCACTTCAAAATAATCATCATGCATACACTCTTTCAAGTGAAACCTTTTCCTTATATTTTCATAATAAAGACGTGTAAGATGACTTTTTTAGAGTGTGAACAACTGATCCCTTATAAAATTTACCAGTTAACTTATCTTCATAATAATTGGCATTGGTTCCACTTCCACCACTATAGGAACACAGAAGCAACCACAGGCGACAAATGAAGGTAGGTTCATGCTCATCCATCACCAAATTAATCCGACTACAATTCCACTTGTGTTATATGGCAAGCGCATGACATGAGAAGAATATATCAGAGATATGCTGTCACATGTGAGATGATGATCATACAAACAAGCTCTATTTAATTGGTGTTCAAATTAATAATACTAGAATCCCACTAAGCTGGTGCATCTCTTCATCTTTTTCTCTCTGTCATTTATTTGGTCTCTTTTTCTTTCTGTCTTTTATTTGGTCGAATTCATGCGTTATTTTTCTTCTCAATATTGAAAGATATCTCAAATTTGCACCACCCCTTAAAAATAGAAAATAAATTTAAAGATCACTCAAATAGAACCAACAATCAATTATCGCTTGAATTGTTTTCTATCCTTTCCTGTCACCCTCTCCACCTCCAAATGAATGGGACGTGAGCCAAACATTTGCTTTGCTTGTGTGTTGCTCAATGCCGTAGAATTACATTCTTGCCCACATAATAGTCCTTAGCATACTTGGTGTCCAGATAAGTTTCTATGTTTCGTTGCTAAATAGTATATGCATTAAATGAAAGGTCAAAAGGCCCAACAAACAAATGCAAATATTTTCGTTTAAAAATCAACATACAAAAGGCCAATCAAATATATAGGAACATAGCAATGCTACAGAACCATATATAATACAGCCCCTAAACACGTTTCAATAAGCTGCTCAACTTGTTTCCATCCAGTCACTGCTTGTTTGTTCCTAGGCAATGATTCCCTCGGCTCTTTGTCATGTGCAACAACGCATTCAATCCCAACTCTCGAAGCTCACTATCGAAACAGACCCACATCACAAATACAAGCTGGAAAATCAGATTGATACACAATTCATAAACCTTTCTTTGTTCATTCACTAAAGAGACAACTTTGAAACTAAGAGGCAAGGCTGCAACTGCAAGCATATCTGGAAAAAAACTTTACCATCCTTTTCTTTTCCCTTGTTTTTCTTTTCAATCGTCTTTCTGGCGAGAAAATAGCCGATCAATTTCCTTCGGCAACAGGAACAAATCAAGATAAAAGCTCAGGGACCACGAGTAGGGGCAAAACAGAAACAGCCCGGAGAACGGTCTTCAGGTATCATCCCACCTCCTTTACTCGTATCAATTGCTTCCAACATTCTCACCACCTCACCCATTTCAGGACGTTTATTTGCATTTGCGTCCCAGCACTTGCGCATGATGTTTGAAAAAGAACTCGGACAGCATCTGGGGATTTCTGGCCGTAAGTTCTGTTAACAAACCATATAGTACGTACAATGAAACGCCCATGAAGAGTTAGATGTCAAATCTTCGACTAGATATACAACTTCAATTACAAAGACCGCCACAAAAGTCCATTCATTAAGACACTGGTAACTCAACTAACTAAGCCTCGATCTTTGGAGTCTTAGACCCAACCAACAGGCAGAAAAGTACAAGATATGAGCTAAATCTTCATGCAATTTTCTTGAGTCATTTCAGATTTTTCTCATTTTGGTTATTGTCAGCAGAGAAGCAAAATAAATAAACGTTGCTCATTAAATGAACAATAAGCAGTCTTATAAAAGCAGATAACTTTAAACTGGGTGACCTAACTTAGCGATTTGGATTTTGACAATGAAGCTACATTTTATTGGAAAAGCAACAAAAATATTGAATTCAATTTATTTCGGAAGGCGACAATGGAACATTTTGAATTTGAAATTATCAGATACAAAGAATCATCAGAAATATATATGCACAATGCAAATACGAAAATTCAGGTATCATGCAATGTTTACATATAAAACATAAGCCAAAATCCCTAGATTTGAAATCCCACATTTCAAAAGGACCTTTAAAGTTAAACCTGGACAAGTCAAACTCTAGATCATGCCAGTTTTTCTTGTATTTATATAATGTAAAGAGATATATATTTATTTCTTTAAAAAAACTGACCTGTCGGACAACTGCAGATGACACATCAGCAAAGCTAAGGTCTGGGTAAGGCATATCGCAGCAATAAACTTCCCATAAGCATATGCCAAAGCTGTAGACATCGCATCTTCTATTATAAGGCTTACCATCCAGAACCTACATATATATCTTGTCAGCTTAATGATTTACCACTTAAAACCTCACAAAATATCACACAAATTAAGAGAAATACAGAGAGGAAAGAATAAGAGAGGTTTTTCTTTTCACGCCCAATAATGTACATAAAATTGATTTTTTTTTTTCTCTTCTCTTTTATGGAGGTATTTGTAAAAAGCTAACAACACAAATGATAGGTTTACCTTATCACAGGGGGAACACAATATCAGAGTCCCAGACAAAACCAACCCCAAACCCAATAAAGAAGAATCATCTTTAGCACTATATGCAAGATGGAAAACATAATTCAACTCAATAGTATCTCCTTGTTGCTTCTTTCTTTTTTTTTTGGAATATAAAATTAACCCCCATAAACTTTAGGCTAGTCCCAATGTTCCCCTAAACTTCTAATTCTATCAATTAACACACGTTAAAATGGATGGAAATTTCATGTGCCTTTCACATGACATTAAGGAAAGCTCTCATACAGACTCATGTGACGAGCCTCTCCTTCCAACAAGCACTGTAAGGCAGGTCACCTCATGGGCGACTATGGTGGCCACATCATCCCACACCCACATAACAGGTCATTTGCTATGTTGGTGGCAAAACCAACATTGTCGTCAACTGCCGCACGTTCTTCTTTTCTTTTTATCATAGCCATAAGCCCCTCTCCCTCTCTAGCCAACTCGCTCTAAAACCCTTCTCAAAGGTAGGCCCTTCATGCTCTAAGTATCAGCTCCACAATTACAATCCTGCAATCCTCAATTCTTGAACTAAACCCTCTCACCTTTGACGTCTCATTCCTTCATCTAAAGCTCAATTTAACATATTGATCAAGCAGACTCCCGGTAACACGAAAAGGTCAAAGGAATAGTTCTTAAATGCTTAGTGTTGTTGATGTGTGTCGAATAAGAGGTTATCATACTTGACCTCAATGAATTACTTCTCTTGATGCCTAGGAACATACAGAATACCGAGCAAGGTGGTGCACAGGATATTTTTTTCATAACCAACTTTAATGGCTCAAAACAACATCCTCATTTGGGTCCTTGTCTTCATCGCCTTCACAAGCGAATTTGGTGGGGAAAGAGTAAAGAATCAGAAGCTGGGAACTGAGAAATAGTTTGTACAAATAAGTGTTGGTATTTTGGGGGAGAAGCAAGAGGAAGGTGGCTTTGTTATATGTTGCTCTGGTTTCAACATGGATGTTGAGAACCCTGTGAGAGCATTTTTGCTGAGCCCATGTGCCTTTGCACATGCTCACAACAGCCTTATGCAATTTTTGTGGTTTTAAAATATGTTAGTGTGGTTTCGGCAGGTAGATTAGGCTTTCTCACATGAAGGGCACACGCTTATTCACATGTGAAGGTTGCATGTCATTTCCATCCATTCTAAAGTCCAAAGCTTAAAAAAAAGATGCATACACAGGTAAGGTGTGAACTGATGAAATTAGAAGTGTAAGGGAGATTTAACCTTATGTCCCCCCCCCCCCTTTTTCTTTTTGTGTTAATTTATTTCAAGCTCGTAGAGCACCAGACAGTTACTTTTTTAGTGTGAAATAATATTCCAGCTACACAAAAACACATACCAGGTTTTAACTAGGCATACATACCTCTGGGGCCATGTATCCAAGGGTACCAGTTTCACCAGTCATGTCCCTTGGATTCTGAGCTTCAACACGAGCGACACCAAAATCAGCTATTTTAAGGTTTCTGCGAGTATCAAGCAACATATTTTCTGTTTTGACATCACGGTGTACAATTTTTTGAGAATGCAGATAGCTAAGACTGCAAGAGGAAGGGTAATAATCCCAGATCAATAAGAATTTTACTAGAAACGTATGTAGATGAGAAATGTATAGAACAATCGAACTCACCCTCTAGCCAGGTCCAAAGCAAGTTGGATCACAACCTTAAAGGCAAGTTTCTTTTGCCTGTTTCTTATCAAGTATTGCTTTAGTGTCCCACCAGCGAGATACTCCACAACAACACAACATGCTCTTGCAGGATTAGAATCTAGACCATCACTTGAAGAGCTTTTTGAAGGAATCTTAAGATCTGAAGTTCCCATTGAAGCTCCAATGAACTGATACAAAGAGGAGGGGTGGAAGAATCGTTGAGTGATAATCTCCACAACTGTCACTTTTACATTAATAATGGAGATTGCAATAAACTGAATATAAAAAATCAAAAGAAAACTGGGTCTGTACCTTTGTAACATTAGGGTGGTCAAGCTTGTGCCAGACAGCAACTTCTTTTTGAAATGATTCCCGCGCAGCATTAGTGTCATTAGCTGTGGCATAACCATCCTCCCCCCAGTCCAACACCTTAACTATAAAATTCAGCACGAGATTGCAATGAGAATTTGATATGCATGCCAACAAAGTGGCAGAGCACTACTGTGCCACCACTGCAAACAATTGCTATCGATCTCATTTAACATCAGTTTTTTTTCTGGTACTCTAGAAATGAAATGACTAGTGTTAGAACAGATTAAACAGTCATGCTTCAATCATAAAGTTTGCAAATCACCATGTAAAACAATTCAAACTCCACCAGGTTCCTGACAAGACAATACTAATGCAACATAATATACTAAATTGACATCATTTGCAGAGTTCTATAACTATACGCAAAGTTATAATATAAATAATCTTTAGAATGACGTTTCCTTTTTCATTTTACAGAAATTAAGCTCTAGAATAATAATCCAAAATAAAATATCCATTATTAATTAACTGGCATCCTGGCTCCTCAAGTGTTTTTCTTTAACTTTGACTAATATATATTCTTTAATAGATTTGCTTCAACATTATAATGTAACTCAAATAAGATCATTCATAATACGAAGTGGTAGCTCCAATTTATATTGCATAAATCCAAAGAATTTCAGAATTATCAAAGAGAGTACATATGATATGAGGTTGAGCACCGACTTTTATGGCTGCTAATGATTGATTGGAAACAGAGTGAAACAAAGTGATTGGAGTAATATAATCACATGATGGAAAGTGCCATAAACAACATCAGTACAGAAGTTTAAAAAATTCAACAAATTAAGACTGGCTATGGTTTTCTATCAGGATTATGAACGATTTTAATGTATCGATCAAAATTCTACTAAGGCCTGAAAGTATGACAGGACTTGTCAATCACAACACTCTTACACCAATAATACAGAATATAAAGATAAATTATATGTAACACTTCAATATCATGCGTTCAACGTTGAAGTGGAACACATAATTCAGTTTCACCTAGAGACTTGATACATGCCAAATTAGTGTTTTAACATGACTCACCAAAAGCAAAGGGAAATGCTAAAAACAAATTGTTATTTTTATTCATATAAATCCCAATTCAACTCCAGAAATGGCCGAAAGGGATTCAGCGTAGCGGTTCTTAGAATTGACAGCCAAAAAACTAGTTATTCAATGCCAAATTAACATAAGGGATACACAGAGAAGATGGATGTATTCAATACAATATGTAAAGAAAGCTCCTTCCTTTTTTTTTTCTTTCCATCATGTCCTACACAGCCAGAAAAAATCAAAATCACAATGCGAATGGGATTATCAGTGATTACCTGCAACGTCTCGTTCATCGTAGGTACCCCTGTATACAATACCATAGGTCCCTCTAGCTACAACATATCTTATATCCAATTTAGATAAATCAATCTCCCACTCTTCCTTAGGCCGGGTTCTCTCAATGTTCTTGGACCAAACCCTGCTCAAGTGCTTCTCAAGCTGTATATCTATGTGCTTCAAATCAATTTTATCAGCTCTGAAGATCATCTCTTTGCCACTAATACTTCCTGCACCCTTAAATTTCGGATCCATCTGTTTGTTACTAATGCTTCCCGTACCCTTAATTTTTGGATCCATATCTTTGAAACTAATACTTCCTGTACCTGTACCCTTAATGTTAAACTTCATATCGCCTTGCTGGAGATCCACCTGCTTTGATACAATGTCACCTTCAAAATTCTCACTTGTCCTTGAATCCATTGCTGACAATCAATACAGAAAAATCGACAGAGAAAATCCAAACTACCAACGGCAATGGGAACAGCCAAAAGAAATGAAACGAAGCTAAACCCAGAAACAATCTGTTAAGCTGTTGTCAACATGATCAACAGAAGACTTCAATTTTTCATCATCATCTTTGCCAGATATGCATGCAGCAACCCATCAATGATAAAGCTCAAAACAGATAGATTTGGAAAACCCTTCTTTGGTTAACAATAGAACTCACCAACAAAGCTTTCCTTAAATTTAACAAATGAAATAAGATGGAAGATGAAAAAGGAATATATGATGTAATTGAAAACCAATCACACCACCCCAAATGTCTCCAATGTTGACCTCATAACCCAAAAAACAATTTCTGTTAATATGCACCAATAAAAATATCAATACCGACTTTCCTTTCTTTTATATTCCAAATTAAATAAATGAAAACAAAACAACCTTCAAAATCCCAAGTATTTCATCACCAACCACTTTTCTTTGATTTCTTTTCTATAAATAATAAAACAAAAGAATGAAAGTAGACTCTCAGAAAACGACACAATTTCCACAACGGTGAGACCAAAGACCAATGACCCTCAAAAGATTGAAAATTCAAACACAAGCCCAAAAACAAACCCACGGAGAAGTACCAGAAGAATCACGCGTGCAAAAAAAAAAATCCCAATAAATCCCGAAACTGGAATATATTATAGGGAGACGAAAAGGTTTACTTTGAACACCAGAGAATCGAAGAAAGACAAAGTCGTTGGAGGGCAATGAAAAAACAGAGAATGGAACAAACTTTAACAACAATAATGAGCAGAAAACAACGTTTTTGGGGGTGTTGGGCAGTTTGGGGCTCATGGGTTTTTTGTTTTCCTTTTGGTTTTTCCTTTGTGGATGAGATTTCGAGGAGGATTAACCAAAAAACCAGAACAGGAAACCACAGCCCAGAAGGCAGAGGCGAATGAATGAGAGTTTTAGAGAGAGAGAGAGAGAGAGAGAGAGAGAGGCGAGAGAGATGCGCTGGTTTGCCTAATGTACGGCTTTGAGGGAGAGAGACTGTTTCAAAACAAGGAAAAAACCAGAAGAGAGGTACAATTGACAGGTACATACGAGAAAGGTGGCCAGGAGAGAATAATTTTCGTAACATTGACCCAAAAAAGAATTCGTAACAGAAAAACAACAAATTTGTCTGATTAAAAAAAAACAAAACAAAACAAATCTGTTCCACGGCGCGGGAGGACCCAAACTCTGTCCGTTTACCTAGCTTACGTGTATTGTTTAGACGGACCCAACCCAAGTCAAGTCTATATAATAATAAAAAGTGGGAATTTTTATCACTAATTATTAACCCATCTCAATTTGGTACTTTGAAAATTGTTGGGTACTAGAAACTTTTCCAACTTTTGAAATATCCTTAATTCAAATTAATTTTTATATCTAAACTTTTAAATTATATCGATTTGGTACTCAAATTATATCTTTGTACATGCTCAAATTAGGGAAGAGATGAATATTTTGACTGATGTGAGATATTTCTAAGTGTTGTAGGTCATTGGATTTTTTCTAAAGGTATTGGATTTTCTCTCTCATGCTTACCTATATGTTTGGGCTTAAAAAATGAGCTTAAGTTTTGATGCTTCCAAGCAAACCAAAACTTCCATTCTCAATGAGCTTCGTGAATATTTGTAACCATCCATACTACAACCCGTTCAGCAAACCCTAGGCATTCGCGTGGCTTGAGCCCACTTAAGCTTGTAACGTGGCTTGGTACTAAGATAAAGGTTTTCCGCTTAGCGTTGCATATTATTTGGTGTGCTTGAGCTTTATCGTATTGTAATGGGCTATGGCCAGGCCAAATGGCACTCAACTGGATAATAAGCGCGGGTTCATAGAGCCAATACATTTTACGGGCTTCTTACGACCTTTCTGTGTGGTGTGTTGGGTATTTGCTTAGTGTGGCACGTGTGCAAACGCATATGACAAACTCTTGCGTGCCCAAGTTAGGTTTCCTCTCAGTAAGGTGTCGTACTGGGCCAGGAATATATTTGGGCTCAGCCTTGGATTTTTTAGGCCTCAACAATTCTAAAGAAGATTATGAAGAATTAAGAGATGGATGTTAACTTAGGATCAAACATAAATATTATAATTATATATTTATTTATTTATTTAAATATAAACATATATATTTTCGGGTCGAGTTCGGAGATAGGGACGCCAATACCATCCCCTACCCATATCCATCGGGGATTTTTCAAGTTCGATGATCCCCGTACCCAATACCAGTTTAGCCCCGAAATCTCTCCTCGTTAGGGTCGGGGACCAGCCCCCGAGGGGATTTTTGTCATCCCTACCCAGGCTAGAATTCATTGGCGGAGATGTTTTTTCAGTCCAGAAGGCCTTTTGCCATGGCAAAATGCCATGAGTGGAAATGCTCTTAGGATCTTTCAAGTCAGATAAAAATAAGAGTAGGTCATATGCATCAAATGCCATCAATTTTTCGTTTTTGTAAAAGTTAGAAAAGAGTATCTCCCAGTGATGGTTTAGGATTAAATGAATTTGGAGTAGAAGATAAATTCTCATATTTTAATTTCAAATATTCTTCCTCTTTTTAATTGAAAATTTCCTTTACTAATAGAAGAGGAAGTAGACTTAGAGCGATCAGTACTTTCAAATAGACTAGGAGTGGTCCATCGATTAGGTTTTTCAGCAATTTCATCAAAAAAAAATTAAATGAAATCCTTATTCACGTAAATAGTATCTAGCCTAGCAATTGTTTTTGTGCTTTTCCACCCGTTGCCATGGCAATCCAAGAACAATTACTATTCACATGAATTTTTTCTTACACACTACTAAGATGTCATGAAATTCGAATATGAGACTACCCTATCGTCCAAATGCCATCAGACTTGACCTCACAAGCATACTTTTCTTAATAAATATCAAGATT
Organism: Prunus persica; assembly: GCF_000346465.2. Lineage (NCBI taxonomy): Eukaryota > Viridiplantae > Streptophyta > Magnoliopsida > Rosales > Rosaceae > Prunus > Prunus persica. Next base: position 1,320,982 of record NC_034009.1, read on the forward strand.
TAAAGTTCAAAACAAAAACTCACAACTACAAGTCTAGGTCTTCTTCTCTTTTTCAAACTACAAGTCTAGGTCTACAAACTCAAAATTGGCCATCATTTACTTTTCTTTCTTTCCTTTTTCCTTTTTTTTGTTTTTGTTTTTGTTTTTTTTGTTTTGTTTTTTTGTTTAGATGTGATGTGGAATGTCACTTTGATGCATTGTAAATAGTTTGGGTACCAAATTATTATGGATGACAAAAATAGGACTCTAGTGCTAAAAACAAAGTTCTTAAGCATCGGACTCTACTGATTGGACCATGAATTTCTATGGGCCAAAATGTTGTTTTTGATGTAAAAGTAAGAACAAGACATCTATCTAACATTGGAACAGAACGAACAAAATAGAGGCAACCAAATGCTATTCTTTGTGATTAAAAAAAAAAAAAAGGATTGAAATGCAAGTCTTATTAAACTATTTGTTGGGCCATGTGACAACGACTGTTTGGTTTTCAAGTAGACTATTTGTTGGGCCAATGTCTTAACATTATTTAGGTGCAGTGCAGGATAGATTCTGGTATCTGAGAAGGCAAGGGACAAATTATTTGGGCACACTGTTTTTCTTTCTTCTTCTTTTTTTCTTATAAATAGCAACACTTTTCATGCTTTTATTTTAAATAGTGCTGGTCGATATGGGAAGCAGCTAGATGCATATGGTATATCCCCAACATTCGGTTGAACATAATCATTTGTCTTTCTTACAAAAAAAAAAAAACAAAACAGAATCATTTCTAATAGAAAATGATCAGACATACCTTACGTACTCATTTGTGTCTTTCCCCATCACTATGTTTTTCTTATAAATCAGCATTTTGTGCGGCGCAAATGGACATGCGATGTGGTTACAAAATGGTAGTTTCAATGTGTCATCAAAATTTGTGGGCGGCAAAAGAGAGAAGTGTCTTGATTAATCTTCTTTGGCATTTTATTTCCACATTGTGTTTCAAAGCCCCCAAAACAAAAATTCGGTGATTACAACAATGAAATGGAGTGCTTGCCAAGAAGAGAGCAAAGTAATGCATGTTTGGCAATCTTTGTCAACACTCGAAACTCAAAAGGGCCAAGTGACGACAAACAGGTAATCCATGTTGACATCCCACGGCCTATCAACCTAATGAATCCAACTAAAAATGTAGCTAAGATAAGCTTCATGGTGCATTGGATTCATGAAAACATTTGCCTGGCTCATGTCTGTTTTAGGTGAGGCATCTTGCAGTTTCCTTCAGTAGCCTCCAAGGAATATGACAATTTGAGAGGTTGGGAAGCGCACACAGAACAGAAGTCAGAACACAACAATAAGTTAACACTGGGGAAATAGTTAATCAGAACATGATTATTAGACAAAGATATTCTAAACATAGAAAAGAGTCATCGACTCCTAAATCATTGAACCAAAATATTATATAAACATAATTAACATTTTCTTAAAATATCCACAGATATTAGGATTGTTGGCCACTTCTGTTCGGCCTCCCAAATGGGCTTTTTCGACTCCTACAATTACAGCTAAACTTTGGCCTTCCTCTTAGTTGAATCATAGAGGTCAAATGAAATCCATCCACACTTTGAGCTAAAGCTGAAACCAAAGGGCTCCAAAGACTTTACTCAAATCCAAATCGCACCAAGTCATCATACTTGAAATAATTAATCACATCTACGCTCTCTTTACCTAATTACTATTTGCATGTGGAGTCAATAATTAATAAAAAAATATTAAATATTAAATATTAAAATAAATAGGGAGACCCCAAAGAAGCCTCCTTCCTTATTGCAGATGGATGCAGAATGCGTGCTGGTGTGCCACAAAGTACGCATGTAGTAAGTAGACACTGTGATTTCGCATGAACTTCCTCTTTTAAAGAATGTGGGGAGTTGGGAAAGAGCAAATTGTGTCATTATGTGCTTAACCAGCTGCTAGGTTTTCTGCAAATGGCCAAACCCCAAAATATTTATAAAAAGAAACAACCCAAAATTAGTGGGGTGAAATCAATAAATCACCATGGTCGAATCCTTTTTCATTCAGATGTTCAAGCCTTTCATGATTTCATCGAAAATTTTCTAGTATTTAATCTTATCCAATTTATTTTTCTCACGCAACGGTTCTTTTAAAGATCTGTTTGCCACATAATAAAACTATATGTTAGAATCACAAATCAACTTATTGACACAACAATTAATTTTATTTATACCTGTCACAAAGTTCCTGTTGAATGTAAAAATGGGGAACATTAAGGTGTTTAAGTGAAGAACTTCCTCGAGAAATTCCAAAATTAGGTGTTTCCACTACATATGTCTATCAAATTATTTTTTCTTCTGAATTTTAGACATGGGTGGAGCCACCTCATTTTGGGATTTTTGTGGGAGTTTACTTAAACATTTTGATGTTACTCATCTTTACATTCAGCATGAACTTTGTAAGAGGTATAAAGAAAATTAATTGTGTCAATAAGTTAACTGTGATTAACATATAGTTTTATTATGTGACAAACAAATCTTTACAAGAACCGGGGTGTGAGAAAGATAAATATGATAGAGTTACATACTGGAAATTTTTTGATCAAATCATGAAGGGCTTTTAATATCTCAAAATGGGTCATAATTTACTTTTCTTTCTTTATTTATTTTTTCCTTATAAATAGCAACACTCTTCACTGCTTTTATTTTTATATAGTGATGGTCGATATGGGAAGCGGCTAGATACATATATTCCCCAACATTCGATTAAACATAATCATTTGTCTTTCTTACCAAAGAAAAAAAAAACAAAAGAGAATCATTTCTAAAAGAAAATAATCAGATCTACCTTAGTCATTTGTGTCTTTCTTCACGTTCTTCTATTCCTTATTCATCCTGCAATGTGGTTTGATTATTGAGAGTTGAGACCGTATATTTTATAGGCAATTTTATAAAGGTCATTTTAATTGTGCATGAATCATTTTTTAAGAACGTCCTCCATTATCGTAGAACATCCATAAAAATAAAAAGAATGAAAAAAAGTCGGAAAGGAAGGTACACAAGGGAAATAGCTTATTTTTCCATAATTAATTTAAAATTATAAAGTTTATTTTCTGATTAGGTAGACACTTTCCATCTCAGCATTGCATAGAGGACAATTTTCTTTATTTGTTAGTATGGGGGCCGAAGCCAAAAAAGGGCATACAATACAATTTGCATTGTGTGCAGCGCAAATGGACATGTGATGTGGATGTGGTTACAACTTACAAATCATAGTTTCATAGTTTCAATGTTACAAAGCCCCACAAATGAAAATTCGGTGATCACAACAATGAAATGGAATGCTTGCCTTGAAGAATGACATATTTTATTTGTTTACTTATTAGGTTACCATTGAAAGAGCATTTTTGCTCAAATTGAAGAACGTTTAGTTATTTATGCATGACTTAATAAATAGACGAATATCTCGTTTTTAGTAAATAAGAAAAGATTCATGAAAAATAATTAAGTGGTTAAATGATTTTTTATTATAATGATATTTTTTTAGAGATGATCTTTGAATGAAGTCCTAAAAATTGAAATGTTGGAACATGGTAAAGTAGACATTAATATTAGAGCAAAGTAATGCATGTTTGGCAATCTTTGCCAAGTGATGACAGGGTGTATCTAATTCAAACTTTTAATGACTTTTATAGAGTTTAAAAGTTTAGAGGTATTCAATTTAGACTTTTAAAGAGTATATAAAAGTTTAGTGGTATTCAATCGTGACTTTTAAAAAGTATTTAAAAGTTTGGTGGTATTCAGTTATGACTTTTAAAAAGTATGTAAAAGTTTGGTGGTATCCAAAAAGTTAATGACTTTTAAAAAGCTTATTAAATGAATGACTTTTCTATACTTTTAAGGCTAATTGTTAAGAGCAAAAGTCTTGCCAATTTACTAGTGACTTTTATAACTCTATAAAAGCATTTAAGAATTTGTCATCTCTATGAAAGTCACTCACTTAAAAAAAGTCTTTATAAGTATGAATTGGATACACCTCCCGTAGTCCAACTGTGCAATGGTGTTGACATCCCACAACAACTGTCAGAAATTCACTTAGGTTTGAAATTGGATGATCTTTATTCAAATAGAACTAAAGTATTTATACAAGTGGTGGGTACTTGGTCTCCAAGTACGTTCCTATTTGGGTACAATTACCTATAATTACATGGAATTATAATATCACAATAAAGGGAAAGTAAATCACAGAGATTGGAGTGCCTGATTTTGTGCAGATTTAGCGCCATCTCTATTAACAACTACAAACATATTTGAAGTGAAACAGGAAGCAGCCTGTCAACCTAATTGATCCAACTAAACAAAGTAGCTAAGCTAAGTTACATGGTGCATTGGACGCCTGGCTCATGTCTGTTTGGTGTGTAAGACATTTTGCAGTTTCCTTCAATAGCCTCCAAGGAATGTGACAATTTGAGAGCTTGGGAAGCAAACGCAGATAAGTCAGAACACAACAATAACAACACTGAGAAAGAATCATTGGGCCTCCTAAATGGGCTTTTCAGTTCCAAGTCTTTGTTTCTCGGGCTCCTCTTTGTTTATTTTCTACCAAAGTTTGCTGTTATTATTTGGGCCTAGCCTAATCTTACCTAGGTCCAAATCCTATGAGCTTTATTATTTACTTTTTTCCCATACAAAAGCTGGAAATTGTACATAGAATTTCAGGTAAATTGACGAATTCTCTTAATTATTTGAACTATGAAGCCCTTTACAATTTTAAGAATAGAGCATTTAATCCTACAATTACGTCTAAACTTAAGGCTTTCTCTCAGTTGAACCGAAGTACAAAACGAAACTCATCGAATGAGAACGTAAGTGATGAATACATGGCTACACAACAACATACAAAGATAAAATGAAATCCATCCACACTTTGAGCTAAAAAGAAGGATGACCACAACCCATTGATATGGTAGGGTAACATGCAAATGGTGTTACACGTTCGTCAGCAAGAAAACTTGTTTGTGCAACATAACACAGAGAAAAACAAAAGGCCTTCAGAATCCTAAAAAGCTACAAGGATATCCCAGCTCAGCTGAGATAGCCTTCTTCCTTCCCGTCCCAGGATAAAATTAATTAATTAACACATACTTCCTGCCAAAAGGCTCACTCCACAAGATCTGATCTGCATTCTGCACCAAAAAGAAAAAGAAAAAATTAACCTCACATAAAATAAAATATCATTAGTTTAATTTTCTGAATCTTCTCCTGGTCACTTGGTAATTACAAGAGCATCCAGGTCAATAATTAAGAATTAAAATCCTAAGTATTTGGGTCAACCCAGCTTTATTCTAATAACCCACAATCTGACAATTCACTAAGGCCTGAACCAAAGGGCTCTCCAAAGACTTTACTCGAATCCTCCAAATCACAACAAGTCATCATCATCATACTTGAAATAATTAATCACCACCTAATTACTATTTGCATGTGTCAGTCAATAATTAATCAACAAATAATAATAAAAAATAAAACCCAAAGAAAAAAGAGAAGCCTCCTTCCTTATCGCCAGATGGATGCAGAATGTGTGCCACAAAGTACGCATGTAGTAGACACTATGATTTCGCATGAACTTCCTCTTTCAGAGAATGTGGGGAGTTGGGAAAGAGCAGATTGTGTCATTATGTGCTTAACCAGCCGCTAGGTTTTCTGCAAAGGGCCAAACCCTTAAATAAATAAATAATTTTAAATTTTAAAAAAAAGGAGAAAAGGAAAAAAAAAAAAAAACACAAAATTAGTGGGGTGAGGTGTCACGTGACATTGCCCCTTTATTTTTCATGGGACCACATGCTTCCTATTAAAGGTCACCTCACCCTATTGCATACCAAACTTTGTAAAAGTGGTAAAGTCCAAAGGTGAACACATTATGAGGCTCCTCTAATCTTATAAATATACATTTTAGTTTAGCTACCTTACTTGCAAGTGTGACATTAATGTAAAAAGTCATGATAGGGACCTTGATCGCACCGTACACGTGTCATCATGTCTCACCGATCGATGTCGATTTGCTTCGTGGGACCCGGAGAAGGTTTGATTTTCCCCTTGATGTGAAGGGCCAACGAACAAGACAATGTCTTATGTTGATGTTCCTTTGTGTTTGGGGAATATCGGCCTAAATATTTCAACTAAAAACCGTATTATATATATCCTATTATTATTAGGAAAGTTTCTAGGGTAGGATCCATGGAGTGTGATGGACCTCAAACCTAGCGAATCACCGACCTTTCGAAATCTCCGCGCGCCAAAACTACATTGCCTCTCGCTGTCGCTACGCCAGGCACCAAAACTAACGGTAGAGTAAATGCTAAGAAATATTAAATTACTTCTACATTCTCCAAAAAGCCCTTTTGCATATATATGCCAAAGATTTGGCTCCAGTGTTATCCATAGGGGTAAGAAAGTAATATCGACTAACATAATGACAAAATGTAAATAGGGACCAATAATAAGTCTCATTAATAAAATTCACGGGATTTTTCATGGTCAGTGTTTACCTTATAAATGTTGCATCGGTTCAAGATTATTGCTATGAAATTTATTAACCAATTTTGATAGGGCCCTCCTCCATAATATTTTAGGGCGTTATTAAGGGTGTGTAAATGTTTATTAGTCATGGTTATCATCCAATGGCTAATGTGAGAGGTAAACATCACTTCCTTTTGGTCTTAAAACATATAGAAAAACTTTTTTTTATGAAGAGAAATGTATTACTCGTATAAAAAACATGTTGCATTGAATCTTTGCGAAATATGTGTGGTATTAGGAAGTAAAGTGTGAAATGAAGAGGGCCAATGCATATTGGGGAATATGGGCCCATTTTACTAAATCGTCTTAGGATATGAAATTATGAGAACCGGCCGTTACAATCTAAATAAATAACTTTAAGATACGGCAAATATATGACTAATTAATAACAATATCTGAGAAATTGAATATAGACTATAAGTTCACATTTACTGACTTTTATCTAGTGTCAGATGATGAATAGACAATTTTAACCATGTGTCAGATGTTGAAATAACGATTTTAACCTTGTGTCAGATGTTGAAGTGACGTTTTTAACTCCGTATCAGATGTTGTAGTGGCAATTTTTACCCATAATGAGCATGCAATTTGCACAAAAAATGGAAATATTTTGTTGGGTTTAACCTTGTGAAAACAAAATCGTTGGTTATTCTCTTAAGGATGTGATATAGAACATATAAAAAATGTAAGAAGTTAAAGTAATTCTATTGGCATAGACTGCAACCTTGGGTTATTACCAAAGGCCAAAACCACTGCCAAGTTACTTCAACATAGGCAAAATAGTCAAAGACTCAAGGGACAAGTATTACACTTTACAAAGTCAAGTAGTAAAAAGAAAAGAAAAGAACGCAGACCAAAGTAATTAATATAAAAAGGATAAAAGCCCAAAAGGGCAAAAGACCAAACACCAGAGGAGGAGGGAAGCGGGTGGTGAATGAGTGAGAATACAGAGTCTACCCTGCAAGGAAAAAACACAGAGAAAGAGAGAGAAACTGAGAAAGAAAGAGAGATTGAGAAAATCCATACACAGTAAACTGTACGTTACCTTTTTTTAAAGTTGGGTGGGTGTGAGAAAACGCAAACATATATACATACAGACAGCTGTGGACTGTGGGGCTTTGGTGGTAGGGTCAAGGTTATCCCCACAAGAAAAATCCATAGCTACTCCTTTCTAACTCTCCCGCCTTCACTTCTACTTGAATCTCAACCTATTTGCAGCAGAGCAGACCCAGTCAAGTGACCCACCTCACCATGTCTTTCCTTTTTACAATTTAGAGAGAAGAACAAATATTCACTGCCAAAAAAGTAGAGAGAGAAAGTAGTGGTAGTGGTAGTGGCTGATGAAGTAGTAGAGGTAGAGGGCTTGTGGTGGAGCTGCCTCTCTGGAAATGGACACCCCAGAGAGGAACCAGATCGGCACTCCCAAAGCCAAATTTGAGGTCAGCCTTTGTGCCCATTTTCTTGTTCTCCTTCTTCTTCTTCTTCTTCTTCTTGTTTTTTTTTTCTTTCAAATTTTAAGGTTGTTGCTGAATTGGGTTTTGTTATGTTTCTGAAGTTTTTGCCTTGGTATTTCTCAATCTTGTGCAGTTTTGAGAAGGTTCTAGGCATTTTTGTATATATATATTTTTAAGGTTGTTGCTGAATTGGGTTTGTTTTGTTTTCGAGTTTTTTGCCTTGTTGTTTCTCAAGCTTGTGCATTTTTAACAAGGTTGACCTAGGCATTTTTTTAAAACAAAATTTTAAGGTTGTCGCTGAATTGGGTTTGTTTTGTTTTTGAGTTTTTTTGCCTTGGTTTTAAAACTAAATTTTAAGGTTGTTGCTGAATTGTGTTTTGTTTTGTTTTTGAGTTTTTTGGCCTTGGTTAAGCTTGTGCATTTTTGAGAAGGCTAGCTGAGGCATTTTTTTTCCTTCCTTCTTTTTGGTTCATGGGGTGTTGCTCTGCATCACTGCATGTGGTTTAATCTTTGATTTTCAGCTGGATCAGGGCTCATATATATTTTTTAGGTGGTCAATTGTATGTCCTATAGAAAGATTACAGTGATAATTCGTTTTAGATAATTTGTTGTCCTCTTTTCCTCTTTTAATTTTTTTTTGGAAAATTGGTTTGCTTTATGTGGGTTTTGATATCTTGTGATTTAGATCTCAAATTGAGCTCAATTGTCACTAATTGGCTTCAGCAAGTCTCTTGCAAGATGATTTGTTTAGAAAGCTTATTTTGAGACTTGAGACTGTTGTTCAGGCCTAATTTTTATCAATTTTACCTTTTTTGCTTGTAAACAGAAGTAATGGAATTTATTTTGAAATGTTTTTCTTTCATTTAAGATTCAATATATTGCTAACACAATGTCTTTTAGAGCCACTTTTTTTTTGTAAAATTTTATAAAAGATTTTTGAGCCATTTATTACTTCATTCTATGTTACAAGAGGCCATAATTTGGTCAACCAGACTCAGAAAAGTTATTAACAGATCTGATATATGCATCTTCATGTATTTGCAGATAATGATTGTAGAGCATTCATTTTTGCCAGATTTTGTGGTCAACTATTTGCTTGATAGGTGTATGTTTGTTTTTCCTATTCTCCTATTGTTGATGCTTGAGGATATGCGGATGGTTCTTTTACTTTTTTGGTGGTGCAGTAGAGTTTATATATTAATTTTGTATTGAAAACCCGTTTCATTTTAATTTCTATTTAGTCCAGATTTTATGTTCCTATTGCTGTGTGTATGTAATTATTTTAATTAAGAAGAATTGTGTTCCTCATGTGCAGGATTCTCCTGTCTTTAACTACATCAATAGTCTTTCTCCTATCAAGCCAGTTAAGTCAGTACACATTACTCAGACGTTCAGCTCCCTCAGTTTTGCATCCCTTCCATCTGTTTTCACTTCGCCCCATGTCAGTGCTCACAAGGAATCCAGATTCCTCAGGAGGTAATTCACTGCTGTATTTCTTTGTACCTTTCTTTTTTACCTTATTCTTTGAGTAAATTATACTTTTTTTTGTTTTCAGGCATAACATTTCAGATCCGTCAAAACCCGAGTCCTCTCTAGAAAGTGGAAATAAAGTCTCTGCAAATGAAGATGCAGCTCAATTGTATATTAACTCAGAAGAGCTACGCGAAGATTGTGTTCAAGGGGTTTCTACAGGAGAAGATTCTGTAGAGCCATCTAGTGAACACTCAAAGTTTGTAATTGAGCTGCCACGGAATTTGAAATATGACTGTGGTAGCCCTGACTGTCACCCAACAACTCGTTGTGGTACTGAGGCACATTGTGAGTTGGAAGTGGCTGACTTGTCCGCTCCACTTGTTCCATATGTGCAAAAGACCTCTGAAGAAGGTTCATCCAGTGATGAAGCACATCTACAGATTATATGCCAGACTGTGCAAAGAAAAGAAGGGACAGGCTGTGATTGGGAGAGTTTGATTTGTGATGCTGCTGACCTGTTAATTTTTGATTCCCCCAATGGCACAGAGGCTTTCAAGGGGCTAATGCAGAATTCTCTGGACCCTGTAACAAGATTTTGTACTTCTCTTGCTCCGCAGCTCACGCAAAATGACGTCAATGATGAGCAAAACGTGCAAGTCCTTGATATGGTTGGTTCTGGCGGACAACTTGAAACTGAAGATCCTGCCTCTCAATATGGAGAAGCTAGTAAGCTGGAAAGAACAGAACAGATGGAGGGCCATTTAAATAATTGTATGGTTAGCAGTCAAAGTGAGAAAGAAGATAATAAAGTGGAAACACCCTTGCAGTTCAATTGTAAGGTATAGTATGCAACAAGGTTCCATCACCCACATTTCAGTAACATTTGCATAGATATATAATGAATAAGTAGCCTACTCCTATAGGTTGTACGGTAAGAGTTATACGTTTGTTTGTATTAATTTTATTTGTATTTTCTGGTTACCCTCCTGCAGAACATTTATGCCATCTTGATAGTCCTCTTTAATATCTATTTTCCCTTTGCTGATTCTAATTGTTTGTTTATATCGTTTTCATTACCTTTTTATTTTAATTCTTTGGTTGTACTGATAGTGTTTTCTCTGTTTGTGTATCAGCCTGCTGTTTTAAATTTGCAACGTGGCTTGCGAAGGCGCTGTCTAGATTTTGAGATGGCGGGAGCTCGTAGGAAGAGTTTAGATAATGTTTCAAACAGTAGTTCTAATATGCTATCTCAATCTGATGAAAAAATCGCCACAAATGATAAGCAACTAGTTCCTATGAAACCCGGTGGTGAATCCTCACGGTGCATCTTACCTGGAATTGGTTTGCACTTAAACGCTCTTGCAAAAACCTCAAAAGACTACAAAATCATTAAGTGTGAAAGTCTGGCTTATGGTAGGCAACTAAGTTTGCCCAACTCTACTGCCGACATTCATTCCCCCACCGGTCAAGGACCTGGTCATGAATCTTTCTCTTCAGCTTCTTCAGAAAGAGACATGGATGGCACTGAAAATGGGGTTCAGCTGGCGCACGATGCTTCCCAAGAACCTGCATTTTTAGCTAATGAAGAGTTCAACCAGAATAGCCCCAAAAAGAAGAGGCATGTGCTGTTGACTAGATATTCTCCATTAAATTATTGTCATGTTGATTTTCATTTTTCGTGTAATTGGTTTGATTTTTTTGTATATTTATCTATCATCTCATAATTTTCATTGGATTTGCAGGCGCAGGTTTGAACATGCTGGAGAAACTGAGTCTTGCAAACGTTGTAACTGTAAAAAATCGAAGTGTTTGAAACTGTAGGTTCATCTCCCTTTTAGTGAAGCCTAAAATTTTTGTTACGTCGCTTGCATTGAGATATAAGCATCTGGTTGATTAGTCCATTAGAAGTCCTTGATTTTATTATTTGACTCATGATACTATTCATGTAGTTACTGCGAATGCTTTGCTGCTGGTGTCTACTGCATAGAACCATGTTCATGTCAAGAATGCTTCAACAAGCCTATCCATGAAGATACTGTTCTTGCAACTCGTAAACAGATTGAGTCTCGCAACCCACTTGCATTTGCTCCGAAAGTGATTAGGAGCTCTGATTCTGTTCCTGAACTTGGGGTTAGAAAATAAGTCAACTCTTCTCTGTTCTTTTTGCTAGTTGAACTGCAATCTAACCTGTAAAAGTTGTTTTCACTAGCAGGAGGAATCCAGCAAGACCCCAGCTTCTGCACGACATAAAAGAGGATGCAACTGCAAGAAATCAAGCTGCCTGAAAAAATACTGTGAATGCTATCAGGTTTTCCCCTCAGCATATTCTGTTTGCTTATAAAATCCTATTTAATCTTATTAACATTTGGTTTTCTTTTAAAGGGCGGTGTTGGATGCTCTATTAGCTGCAGATGTGAAGGCTGTAAAAACGCATTTGGTAGAAAGGATGGTGAGTGAAGTGCTATGCTTGACATGCCTTTGATTTCTTATCATCTTTACATTTGTTCCTATGAAGTTCTTCAAGTGTGCTTGCTGATTATCTTTATATTTGCTCCTTATTCTTTTGGAATTCAGGATCTTTTATAGGAACAGAAGCTGAGCTAGATGAGGAAGAAGCAGAAGCATGCGAAAAGAGTGTGGCTGAGAAACATCAACAGAAAATTGAAATTCAGAAAAATGAAGAGCAGCGCCTGGATTCTGCTCTTCCCACAACGCCTTTACGGCTTTCCAGGTTTAATTCTTAAACTGTTTGTGGGTTGAGAAGTTGATGTTTCATTGTTATAACGCCTCTAATGATACAATTTGTGTTCCAGACAAATGGTTTCACTGCCGTTTTCATCAAAGAACAAACCGCCGCGATCTTCTGTTTTTAGCATTGGAGGATCCTCTTCTGGATTGTATACAAGCCAGAAACTTGGACAACCAAATATTCTGCGACCCGAATCCAAGTTTGAGAGACATAGCCAATCTGTTCCTGAGGATGAAATGCCGGAGATTCTTCAAGGAGATGTATCTCCTAGCACCGGCGTCAAGACTGCTTCTCCCAATAGTAAGAGGGTGTGCCCTCCTAATACTGACTTTGGGCCATCACCCGGTCGAAGGACTGGCAGGAAATTAATTTTACAATCCATCCCTTCGTTTCCGTCTCTCACTCCCCAGCATTGAGAGCATTGAGATGGTCAGATTTTCGTTGTGGAAAGTAGAACAAAATCTTTTAGTTTGCTTAAGTTATTTAGTTTCTTTTTGTATGTCATTTATTAAGTTAGTTTTCTGTACTTGTATAATAATATGTGGTATGGTATCCTGCTCTCATGATGCCCAACTCTTCGTTGTATAATATGGAATTTCAATCTATAGTTCATCTTTTCCTCCCTTTTGCTTCCATGCTTCCCATCTTTCTCTGGCCACTTAACGAAATAACATGTTTAAAAAAATTCTTGATCCTTATGGTATAAGATTTTCCCTTAAATTGGCTTTACTTGAATTCTCTGATCTTACTCAACCACTGCCCTGAAAGATAAAAGGACAAATCTTTTGACGAACCATTTCATTTCACCAAGGATACGGGATTATGAGATGGAAACTTGGAAGGTGAATGTCTATTGGCACAAAAAAAAGAAAGTGATTTCCACATCCAAACTATAATTTAGAAAAGGCCAAAAACATTTGCTCAACGCATTCTACAATACTTCAAAATTGACTCTTAAGAAAGTTGATTGAATGAACATCCATGATTAAGTTCAATTTATGATTTGCGAGATAAGAGCATCTCCAACTGATGTGTCAAAAATGCCACATAGACATTTAACGGCTAGAAATAACATCTCACATCTCACATCACTTAAAGATGCTCTAAGTAGATTCCAGCCTATGTGAGACATGTTTTCTCAGTTGTAATGTCGAGCATCACTTTATATGATCATTTAACTGAGTACTAGGAAACATATAATTAAATTGCAAAGAAATGAAGTCATTTATGTCATAATAATGCACGTATGCATTTGTGTATGTGAATTTTGGTACACTTGGTGGTTCTATTGCTGTAATTATGTTATGACCCATTTTAGGCACATTTTAATATTATTAATTAAGACCCAAAACCCATAAACAGATCTTTAATTATTTTTTATCAACATATCTATGTTTTAAACACTTGTTCATTTGAGAAATTATATTAAAAAAAAAGAAAAATTAGGTCTTCTTCTTCCTCAACCTGGCGCGGCTCCTTTTTCTTTTCCACCATATCTTTTCTCTTCTCTCTCTCTCTCTCTCTCTCTCTCTCTCTCTCTCTCTCTCTCCAATCTTTCCTTCTCTCTCTCTTTGGCTTCTGGCTTCAAAATTGACCAGAAACGTACCATCCAGAACCTAGGATATGCGTATCCGTTAGTCAAAGATCGCATCTGTTGACTTCAATACGTATCCAATGCGTATTGGAGCGTATCCGATGCATATCGTATCTGATTGCATATCTAGTACAGGATACGGACCTAAGTCCGCGTATCCGTGCTTCTTAGTTGAAAACGCAATGTCGTTATCCAAAAAACGATTTGTTGTCCTATTGTCACATGTGGAAATTTCAAGAGCTCTGAACAATTTGGAGGGAAATTCAGTTATTCTTTCACAGCTATTGTCTTCTTCTTCTTCTTCCTCGTACACATTCTCTCTCTCTGCAATTATGCAATTTTGCAACTCAAGGCCACATATCATTCTTAGGGTGAAAGATGAATCTAGAAGAAATCTTCAACGACCTAGTCCAACAAATGCTCTCACCGGGCACTGCACTTCATCTAAAATCAAGATTCTTAAAGATTATGATTATATGTTTTTGTTGTATGAAATCTAGAAATAGGACTTGGAAATATAAGTTGAAAATAGAGGATTGCATCTTCCTTTTGAAATTCTCTTCCCATTAATCAGAAATCTAGCAAAAGCTTGTAGTCGTTTGAGGACAATGAATTCATTCTTAAATTCACATCAGCTTTTCATATATGTCTTTAATATGTACTCCGCTTGTTGCCCTTTAGCTTCAATCTTAGGCTCAATGATTACTTGATTATAGTTTATACCCAATTGTATCAACGATAAATCCTCTTTTGTATTAACTTGTGATTGTTCAACCAAAAGGGAAAAAAAAAATTGTTTGAATGAAAGCTGTCTTTTGGAGAAAATGATATGAATCTTAATAAGAAATGAAGATTCTTAAAGATTATGATATGTTTTTATTGTATGAAATCTAGAAATAGGACTTGGAAATATAAGCTGAAAAGAGAGGATTGCATCTTCTTTTTGAAAATCTCTTCCCATTGATCAGAAATCTAACAAAAGCTTGTAGTCATTTGAGGACAATGAATTCATTCTTAAATTCACATAAGCTTTTCATATATGTCCTTAATATGTACTCCACTTGTCGTCCTTTAGCTTCAATCTTAGGCTCTGTAGAAAATGATTTCTCTTGATTCAAATCTGTTTACAATGTACAACTATATAGGAGATTTGTTTGACTATTACAAGAAGTAATAAACAGCATTAAAGACTATAATTACAAAGAATCAAAACTGATCTTCAATTAGACAATCAGTTTTGATAGAGAAGAGGAAATCTCTCTAACACCCTCCCTCAAACTTGGCGGGCCTGCACGAACAAGTTCGCAAGTAAGAAGAACATGACGATGCTTGTGAAGAGGCTTGGCAAGAAGATCTGCAGGTTGATCTATTGAAAGGATAAAGCAAACATGATGGCTCCCAAGTGCGACTTTCTCACGAACAAAGTGGTAATCAAGTTCAATATGTTTAGTGTAGGCATGGAACACCGGATTAGAAGCCATGTAGGTAGCACTGGGATTATCACAATGCAAGAGAATGGGAAACTGAATTTGAGCACCAAGTTCATAAAGCAAGAAGGCTAACCAAGTAAACTCTGCACTAGCATGGGAAAGGAAGCTATACTCAGACTCAGCATTGGAACGAGCAACGGTAGGTTGTTTTTTAGAGCACCAAGAGACCAGGTTGGTGCCAAGATAAACAAGATAACCTGACGTTGAACGACAAGAGTTTGGGCTGAAGGATGCGCTTGGCAGCAATCAAATGAGGTATGCGTGGTTGACTCATGAACTGAGTGATAGAATTAACAGCAAAGGCAATGTCAGGACGAGTGATTGTTAAATTCTGCAAGGAGCCAACAATTTCTCGAAAGACCGATGGATTGGAAAGGAGGTCACCATCATTAGAAGTGAGAATAGCCTTTGCTGACATTGGAGTATTAACTGGTTTACTAAGCAGCATATCATGCTTTAGAAGAAGATCATATGCATACTTGAGTTGACTAATATGAACACCTTTATTTTGATATGTAACCTGTAAACCAAGCAAGTAGTGTAGAGTTCCAAGATATTTGATGTCAAGCCTCTGACCTAAAGCATCAATAAAACTTTGTAAAAGTCTATCATCACTGCCTGTGCTCACAATATCATCAACATAGAGGAGAAAATAAATTGTATGACCCCCGAATTGGCGAACGAAAAGAGATGAATCAGCCAAACTTTGAACAAAGCCAACTAATAGTAAGAAGCATGTCATACGGTGAAACCACGCACGCGGAGCTTGCTTGAGGCCGTAGATGGCCTTGTTGAGCTTGTAAACATGAGATGGCTGCGATGGGTCAATGAATCCCGGTGGTTGAGTCATATACGCATCTTCTTTAAGAAAGCCATAAAGGAATGCGTTCTTGACGTCCAATTGATGAAGTGACCAGCCTCGAGATACAACAAGAGAAAGCACAGCACGAATAGTTGCAGGTTTAATCACAGGGCTAAAGGTATCTGTGTAGTCTATACCTTGTTGTTGATGAAATCCTTTAGCCACAAGTCGCTCTTTGTGACGTTCAATAGTGCCATTTGGATTGTGCTTTACTCGGAACACCTATTTGCAGCCAATAATATTTTGAGATGAAGATGGGGGAACCAATGTCCAAGTGTTGTTTTTTAGCAAAGCATTGATTTCATCAACCATTGTAGCGCGCCATATCTCATGTTTAGAAGCTTGAGTGTAGCATGTAGGCTCAGCAGTTTCAATGACAATGAGGACAGCACGAGGAATTGGATATTTGACAGTGCCATCAGTGCAAATTTTGGGCTCAACAATACCGTGCTGTAGTCGTGTCCTCATGGGTGGAGAGGGTAGCGGTGCAGGAAGGGATTGATGAGCGACTGGTGAAGTTGTAGGTGGCATCGGAGGATCGGTGATAGGCAGAGACTTACCAGAGACCGGCTGTGGAACAATTGCAGTAGGGCCAGATGACTAGAGGGAGGTGGATGCAAGCGGTGAAGAATCTAGGTGTAATGAACAACGGCGCTGATAGGTGAGGATGGGGGCGGCGGTAGATGTTGGAGACTGGGATGGAGCCGATGACGCTGGAATCTGGAATTTGATACCTACTTCACGCAGCTCTGGTTGAGATACATGAGGAAATTGTATGGCAGTACAAGTTGAGGTGTCATTCTCAGCAGGCGGGTTTGGGCCAGGAGGAGCGGGCTGTGGGAGATTGAGTCCTAGGCTGGATGAGTGTGAATTCCAATGGGCCAACGTCTGGAACTAAATGTGCCTACAACTGTTTGTAAGGAAAAATTATTTCGTTAAAGATAACATGTTTAGAGATATAGACACGACCAGTGGTAGGATCTAGACAACGACAACCTTTGTGTTGAGAATTGTAATCGAGCAAGACACACATAATGCTACGACTCGAAGGTTTATCAGAGACATAAGACCAAAGATGAGGAAAACAAGAACAACCAAAAACGCAAAGAGATGAATAAGAAGGCGGACTGCCATAAAGATGAGTATGTGGATTATCCTAATTAAGAATGGGTGTAGGAAGAAGATTAATAAGATAAACAGAGGTTAAAACAGCTTCGACCCAAAGATTATATACAGCACCAGAAGTGAGAATCTCGACAAAAAGAACGAAAAGACAATTTGGAATTGATTGTAGAACCTAGACGTGCTAAGACATTTGACAACGGATGATCCAAACGATTGTGCCAGATGGAGGAGTAAACGGAAGCAAGAGCTTGTAGAGGAGTGGAGACGCTGGACAGAGTGAGCAGATATAAACCATCTTTATAAGGGCCCTGAAACAATAGATGACCAGTACGTAAGCAATATATTTGATAGAAGTCAGGTGCAAAAAGAAAGAAAACAATATTTTCTTTAGTGAAACGAGCAACAGATCGAAGATTTCTACGAATGGATGGAATACAAAAGACATTTTGTAAAATGAAGTTGGAAGAGCCTAATGAAAAGGGAAGGTTACCAGTATGGGAAACGGGTATTGAGTCCCCATTACCCATATATACATTATATGGCCCACCATAAGGTTGACGATTATTGATGGGCATGGACGTCATGTGATGGGTTGCACCTGTGTTCGGGTACTAATTTGGATCAGCAACATAATGTACTCCAGCAAACAGAGCAGCAGTATTTGGGCTTGAAAATCTATGTGGACATTGAGAAAGCCCATGTTGACTTGAGTGACAATTGGGATACCATTGAGGTGCTGAGCCAAGAAGACCATTTGGTGGGGGAACCAGCCCAAGCAGGTGAAGTAAACGGCCTAAATGGAGGCACATATTGCTGTTGCATTGAAAAATTAGGCGCAACCTGTGACTGTGGAGTGGCTTGTTATTGGGAGTGACGACCACATCTGAAGCGGCCATTGTTGGGACGACCACCAGTGTGAAAAAGGCGGTGATCGCTACAGGCAGAGGAGGCTTGACTATGATTGAAGAGAGCAGTAGCTGTAGGGGAAGCAGCAGGACGAGATCGTTGGGCATCAAAAGAGATAATTCGAGCCCGAAGTTTAGTGAAATCAGGGAGCGAAGGATTTTGAGTGAGGGCAGTGCGAAGCATGATGTAATCGGGGCCAAGACCATGAAGAGTGGCGATGACCAAGTCTTCTTTAGGAACATGCTTGTTAATGGAAGCCAAAGCATCAACAATTAATTTAGCATGACGGAGGTATTCGTCAAACAGATTGAATGTCTTTGTTGAGATTTAGAAGTTGCATTTTGAGATTGGTTGCACTAGCTACAAACTTCTGGGAAAAATGGCGTTCAAGGCAGTCCCAAATTGCCTTTGATGTGTCGAAACCAATGGTAAGTTGTGCGATGCTTTCTGTTAAAGTTGTGGTGAGGATGCTAACGATTTGTTGATTGACGGTGAACCACGTATCATGTTTGGGATTAGGAATGGATGGTGCTGGTTGAGTGTCGGTGGCAGTAGTCATGGTGATGAAAGATGGTTCAAGAATGGTGCCATCAACATATACCCAATTGTATCAACGATAAATCCTCTTTTGTATTAACTTGTGATTGTCAAACCAAAAGGGAAAAAAAATTTGTTTGAATGAAAGCTGTTTTTTGGAGAACATGATATGAATCTTAATAAGAAATGAAGATTCTTAAAGATTATGATATGTTTTTATTGTATGAAATCTAGAAATAGGACTTGGGAATATAAGCTGAAAACAGAGGATTGCATTTTCTTTTTGAAATTCTCTTCCCATTGATCAGAAATTTTGCAAAAGGTTGTAGTCGTTTGAGGACAATGTAGTCGTTTGAGGACAATGAATTCATTCTTAAATTCACATAAGCTTTTCATATATGTCTTTCATATGTACTCCACTTGTCGTCCTTTGGCTTCAATATTAGGCTCTATAGAAAACGATTTCCCTTGATTCAAATCTATTTATAATGTACAACCATATAGGAGATTTGTTTGACTGTTACAAGAAGTAATAAACAGCATTAAAGACTATAATTACAAAGAATCAAAACTGATCTTCAGTTACACAATCAGTTTTGATAGAGAAGAGGAAATCTCTCTAACAGGCTCAAAGATTACTTAGTTATAGTTTATACCCAATTGTATCAATAATAAATCCTCTCTTGTATTAACTTGCGATTGTCAAACCAAAAGGAAAAAATAAAATAAAATTTGTTGGACTGAAAGTTGTCTTTTGGACAAAATGATCTGAATGTTAATAAGAAATGAGTTTATGGTATTTTAATTGATTGAAAGCTAGCTTCAATCTTTAAGTTATGAATGTTACAAAGTTGTCTCTTCTATTTGCATGGTTAGTTTGGCCGGAACACCTAATGAAAATAGTAATCGCACATAGGAAGATTTACCTTTTCTTCCCATTGATCAGTTATCCTGAAACTAGCTAATTCATGAGGTGAAGATTTACCTTTATCTTTGTGGTCTTTCATCTCAAAGATTTCTGTATTTTTTGTATTGTCACAAGGTAGTGTGACTTGTTGTCTAGTCATGTGGCATGGCGCCCATGGGAGATGACACTTGATGGTGAACATATCGTGGAGTTGTGAGAGTCATGAATATCATGAAGTGGGAGAAGGCTGACTGGGATCCGAATGGATCCTAGGCCGCACGGGTGTGCTTTGAGTGGCGAAATGTGTGTTTCGCTTCCATCGCGTTGCGCCGCTCGCTCATCATGTGACAAGTGGTATCAGAGCCGATCACGGCGAGATGGTGGTTTCTGCTTAAACGATTCGTGCCTTGGATAAAAATCGTGAAGCTCTGATCCCGTGACAAGTGGTATTAGAGCTGATTTATTCAAATGCTGGTTTCCGTGTAAGGGTTTCGCACCTAGAAGAGATTGTTGATGGAGGGACTTTGATAGCAAGGTAGTAGGTCATTGCTTGTGATAGGTAGTGGTCCTGTGAAGTTGGACTGTGGATGATTGTTGGACTTAGTTTGTGTGACGGTTGATGGAAACCTATATTGGCGCTAGATCCTATGGAAGGGTGAAGGTATCTAAAGTTCGCCTCGAAGTTTTGAGAATACATCAAGCATGATGACTCTAAGATGTGGGATGATGATTGGTTTTGCTGCTCAGTTGCCTAATTTTCTAATCTGTGCACTAAGCGCCCGGAAGTTGGGTAGGCAGGGTTTCTGACTTGTGACGAAGTGATGTTGCTAGTTTAGTTCAGGATGTGGGGAGGATGGAAGCCCGAGTTTGGTGAAAGTGTTGAAGATTGGCTAGCAGTTGAACCATGGCATACCATTGAAGGTTGTGGTAACCTCTATTGGTAATAAGTGTTGAGCAAACGGTGCAAGACCCTTATTCAGGGAAGATTTGTGAGGGCTAAAGACCGCAAAGGGGCAATCTTCGAAGAAAGTAAGTCTCCGGTGGACTAAGCTCCATTGAGGGAGTAAGTTCCTGAAGGACTATACTTTAATAAAGAAGTCACTCAAGGTGTTGCTCTTGCAATTGTGGAGAACGTGAGGGTGATGCAGAATGTTCGATACAAGTTGCTAACTAATATTCGGAATGCTGGAGTGTTCTAAAGGTGGATTCTGGAGTCTTTCTTGCAAGAATGGTGGCTAAAGACGCAGTATGTCCTCACTTAATGGTAGGCAAAAGTTGCAGTAACTTAGGTGTGCATGTCCTACTTGTTCTCTTGTGGATGCTACAGAAGAGGTTCTACCAAGTTCAAGTTTAGGCGATGGTTAGGTGGTTCTACTTGTAGTAGGGATGACATCAAACTTTGATGAATTCTGAATGCCTGGGTATTGTAGAGCTTCGCTTCAAAGGCACGTTGATGTAAGGGTGTGTCGATGAGATAAGTGGAGGAGACCCACGAATGTGATGGTGGTATGGCAGCGCACATGTGCAAATAGATTGAAGTGCCTTGGAGGACACACGGTTAACAGAGTGATGTTGCTTGTTCAAGGCCAAGATGTGAGAAAGATGGCAGCGCAAGTTTGGTGAGAGTGTTGAAGATTGGCAATACTCGAACCATCGCATGCCACTAATAGTTGTGTTGAATTCAGTTCGTGACGAGTGTTGAACGGATGGTGCAAGACCTTGTTCGGGGAAGAGCTGTGAGAGCCCAAGACCAGAATGGTGCAGTCTTCAAAGAGAGTAAGTCGCTGATGGGTTAGGCTCCATTGAGGGAGTAAGTCAATGATGGTAGGGCTAGGCTTTAATGAATGAGTCACTTAAAATGATTGCTCTTACAATTGTGGAGAACATATGGGTGAGGCACATTGTTTGACATAAGGTTACTTACTGATATTCGGAATGATGGAGTGTTCCATTAGTGGATCCCGGAGTTTGACTTATGAGCATAGTTGTTACGAACATGGAGTATGTCCGCACTTGATGGTAGACAAAATGGAAGTAACTTGGGTGTTGAAAACTTACTTGTTCCTGTATGGATGCTATGGAAGTGGTTCTGTCGAGTTTGAGTTTGGGCGTTGGTAGGTAGGTGGTTCTAGTAGAGATGATATCTAACCTTGGTGAATTGTGATGGCTTAAGTGTTGTTTAACTTTGCTGTTGAGGCACTTTGAGGTGAGCGTGTGCCGACGATATAAGTAAGGGAAAACCTCGAATACCATGAAGGTATGACAGTGCAGATGCACAAACAAATAGAGGTATCGTGGAGGACACATAGTTGGCTTACGAGTCACATCCAGGCAGGATGCATCTCTTTGAATGTGGAAAATATGGAAGTACTTGACTAGCGAGCTATATGATTGTCCAAAGGTTGAGTGCGACAAGAGACAAAGATCTCGGCCCAAAGAGGGAAAGATGTGGAACTTCGAGAGAAGTTGAAAAGGGTGAAGACAGTAGTGCATTGTGGTCCATGGAGCGAGGAGAAGAGGATATTCCTATATGGTGTTGTTTAAGAACAGTGCTATGAGCATGACGACGAGGACGTCACCATTATCAGTGGGGAAGAACGTCACGGATCGCACATAAGTGAGTGTTATCATGATCTCATAGTCGGCAGTGCAGTGGGCACATCGACACTATCAGTGGGGGAAAATGTCATGGGTCGCACATAAGCAAGTGCTACCGTGACTCTGTTGGGACATCTATGCGCTTATGAGATAGTCTAAGTGTGGAAGTGCGAGAGCTTAAGAGCTAGAATGGTTGGTGTTGGCCGGGTTGCACTTAGGAAGGGTGTTTTGGGTATTTTTGAAGGTTACATTAGGAATCTGAAGGACCTAAGAATACCGAAACGTTCGTGATGTTGAGACGCATGCAACGCAACTGACGGTTCGCCATTTAGAGTTCGTATGAAGGAGTTATGCCCAATTATGACTCATCGTGCATATTTGATGTTTCTTCATGACAAAAGGCTAAATGCATAAAATGCTATATAGATGTTGACATGGTGTCATGCTCTCCACCACTCCTGGCGCTTACACCTTTGTGGCATTAAGCGAGCATCCTTATGATATTGGAGGTAGTCATAAGGGCGAGCATAAGATTGTTGAAGGATAATCTGTGTCTCCGAGGGAAAGGAATTCCCGAGGACAGTACGAACACACAGGGCCATTCGTATTGCTCATCGTTGCAAAGAGTGAGGTCAAAGTATGACATTCGCTATGTCGTCGGCTAGCGAGGCATTTGACAATACTCGATGGACATAGCTTGGGTTCAGCCTTGTCTAATATGGAAGGAAGATATTCGGATGCCGGTACGCTTGGGTTGCGATCCCATGCAATGCATAGATGTTTATGTGAGACATTCGGAATACATATGTCGCCAAGGCTTAGGCGACATGCTAGTGCGACAACTTGCGTGTATAGCTTGAAGATGTGGGCTATCTTGGATGCTAACGAAATGACCAACATAAGTGTAGTTAAACCGATGGTGTGTTAGATTGCTATGTCTTGACTTGGACATGAGCAAGACATGAGTTAAGCATGAGACGTGGTCGATGCAGTTGACGTGTCTTATGCAATGCTTGATGTATGGGCGTCGAGGGTTCGTTGCTGGATGCGGGGTGATTGTATTGTTACAAGGTAGTGTGACTCGTTGTCTAGCCATGAGGCATGGCGCTCATGGGAGACGACACTTAATGATGAACCTCTCGCGAAGTTGTGAGAGTCATGAATATCATGAAATGGGAGAAGGTTGATTGGGATCCAAAATGACCCTGGGCCGCATGAGTGTGCTTTAAGTGGCGAAATATATGTTTCGCTTCCGCTGCACTGCGCTGCTCCGTCATCCTGTGACACTAGGTAGGCTTGCAAAGGCAGTTAAGTTGGCTAGTGCTAAAAATTTTAGTGGACTTTCCAAATTGATGGACTGCCACCAGGGTCCTTTAGAAAAACTCATAATATCTTATTGTCAAATCTTGTCTCGATATAATGAGAGTCGCTTTCTCTTTCTCTTTAACCCTCACGCAAATAAAAAGTTTTTATTTTTGTTGTTACTTGATATATGAAAGGGTTAAATACCTTTTTTTGTCAATGGGTTTAACATGAAAATTCAATTTGGTTACTGAGATAACAGAGTGTCTATAAATTGTAAATTTTAGGAAATATAGTGATCAAATTGGCTAAATATTTTTTTCGGTGACCAAATTTAATTTTCATGTAAAATCCAACTGAACAAAAAGGTATTTAACCCTATATAAAATAAAAGGATAAGTACTATATTTTCTTGCTTAAGAAATAAACTAGTACTAGGAATTCTCTTATTTTCATTTTTTCAAAAAATCAGAGTACATTTTTTAAGGAACTCTTCTAAACATAAAAGGAAAGGTTTTTCTCTTGTGTCTTTCCAAATCTCTTTTTTTTTTTCTCCTTCTCTCTATTTATTCTTCTCCCTTTTTCCATATCTCTCTTTTTCCTTTTTTTTTTTCCCAACGTTTCTCCTTAATAGCGTTAGTGTGCTTCGTTTCCGTGGTCATTCGTCGATTTCGTCTTCGTGGCTGTTCGTCTCCTTCGTGTTTATTGGTTGCAAATCTGGTTTGTTTGATTGCAAATTAGGATTTTTAATGAAATTAAAATTGAGGGTTGTAGAAATTAATTTTGGTGATTTTGCTTTTGTTGGGTTGTTTGTTCTGTTTTTTTGTGTGTGTGTGGAAATTAGGGATGTAAACTATAGAGAATGCGTATTGTTTGATGTGCTTTTGAAGGAAGATTGTGCAGCTATGGTGTTATAGCTTTTTTGTGTTTCCATTTTGAAATTTTGGGCTAGTACCTAAGAAAAAAATGAAGCCGGAGCAGAACTGGAAACCGGAAAACCGCACTGAATTAGACTGCGCCCAACCTATTGATGTGTGTCTTTACAAGTAGTGAGAATGTTTATTTTTAGGCTGAGCAAGTAGAAACAACCATACCTACTTTGCTTAATTTCTTCGTGGGCTCCACTAATAACTTTCTTTATTTTTTGTTTTTTCCCTCCCGTGAGCAGTTGCAAGTTTGCACAAAAAAAAAACAGGGACAAATTACATAAAACCCCCAACCTATAAGGTCATTTACGAGTTCATACCCGATTTTGAGGACATTTACCAATACATACTCAACGTCACGAAAACCCTACAATTTGCCTCATCCGTTAGCCAAACCGTTAATAAATATGTTAAATATTGATGTGGCGAATGTGGATTTAATTTTTTAATGATGTGAACTTACAAGTGGACAAATAAATAATCTAAAATTATTTCCATGTCAAAAATAATTTTTAAATCATATCAAAATTATTTTAAAATGTAAATAAATAAATAAATATTTTTTAAAAAACTCCTATCGCTTCTCCTACCCAACCCTCTCTCCCTCCCAACTCAACCCAACCTGTCAGCCACCCTTTTCCTGTCGCCCACCCCCAAAAACCCAACTATCTTTCTCTCTCCTTCTCCTTCCCAACCCAACCCAACTTCTCCAGCATTGGCCCAGCCGCCAGCCATTATCAATAACGCAATCCACCCCAAATCTCGGCACCTTCTTCGTATCCAGACCCTCCATCCGGGTCGGTTATCCTCCGAATGACACGTCCAACCTCTTCTCCCTCGTCGTCAAGACTGGGACCCGTGACGCCCTTCTATGACTCGGCGAACTCGGCCGCCAACTCAGTCCCCGTCGTCAAATCTGTCATCAACTTCCTCGACGACCGTTACTTCTCCGACGTGGACGGTCAAGACGCAGAGACTGAGGTGAGCAGGGAAGAGGCCGAGGCTGCTTCATGGCTGCTCCCAAATATGAAGGCAATGGAGAATCCGGATCTGAACTCGGGCGATTACTTTCTCCCGGAAATTGTTCCGTATTTGGATTTGGACTACGGGCATGTGGATCCGTTTTATTTATTTTGGTATTTGTTCGGTATTTTGTTATTGATTTGTTTTATGGTTAGGCATATGCTGGAGAAGTTGGGGTGGGTTGAGAGAGAGAGAGAGAGAGAGAGAGAGAGAGGTGGTTTTGGTGGTAGGGGTAGGTCAAATAGAGGAGGGTTTGATGGTCGAGGAGGATCAGACGGACCACGTCATCAAAAAAAAGGGTTCTATTTTTGACACGTCAATATTTAACAGATTTACTAACGGTTTGGCTAACAGAGGGGGCAAATTATAGGATTTTCGTGATGTTGAGTATGTATTGGTAAATGTCTCCATATAGATTGGGGGGTTTTATGTAGTTTGTCACAAAAAAAAAAAAAAAAAGGGCCATTGCTTGCTTTTGGAAGTTTGTCAATAGCCGTTGACTTCACGATGATCCGATCAGATGATGATAAATACAGAAAAGCAAAAGACAAAAAGGAAGCTCATTCCCATTTAAGTTTATTTTTTATTTTTTATGGAGCATTCCCATTTAAGTTTCTCAGCGGTTTCCTAGTGCACTTTGGATACAGTTATTTGATATCCAGAACCTAACAGGAACCCTAATCCCAAAACGCCACACAAAGGAAACTCCATACGTCTCCACACAAAGGAAACTCCATACATATCATAAGAGGATTAAAGTCATACGACAACCTTAGCTCTCCGCTACAAGATACACATTCTTTCTGAATTGGATCTGTTGGATATAATTAGTCTTGTTGGCCAGGTAAGTTTTTTTGTTTTTGTTTTTGTTTTTCTTTGTAGGACTTTTTTTTAATCTGCATTCCAAACATGATTTTTATTCGATAGAAAATTGTGTACTTCAATTGAGTTATTGGTTCTTCATATTTACTTATGTATGTGTGGGTGTGTGAATTATCCCTAGTCCTTAACGTAACTTGTTCCCTTGAATTCTGTTTGACATGCAACTTGTAATAAGTCGATTAGGTCATGTGCGTGTCTACAGCCAAATTATATGAAACACTTACTTGAGTTGGGTAGGATTCAGAAACCTTGTTCCCTTGAGTAAAAATAAACTAATAATATATATATTCTCCATAGCTACATTGTTTTGTTAGTATGAGAAGAAATTTTTTGTCTGTCTGTGTTTCGTTTTGGTTTTTAATTCAACGATTTTGATCATTAACTGTGTCTACATCTGGCTAAATTGACACAAATCTTTGATTTTTCCCTTGCTTGCTCAGATATCAGATTAATAATAACTAATTAAGGATAGATGGCGATGAGGAATCGGATGGAGAATATTTCGAATACCAAGTCTAAGCAGACAATTATTAGGAAGAAATGGGTGATAGTCAGCAGCAGCGAGTGGTCCAAACAAGTCCCAGATGATATCATGCAATCGGTTCTACATAGGCTATCCGTATTCGATTATTTTCGGTGTCGCTCAGTATGCCGTTCATGGCGAGACTCTGTTGATAGGGCAATTTCCAGCAAACGGTGTCGTCCTGCTCCTCAACTTCCATGGCTTTTCTGTTCTCTTGATCGCGATTTTTTAAGCTGCTGTGAGTATGAGCCGAAGTCTTACAAATTAAATCTGCCGAGTGATGATGCGCATGATGAATATGTTGGGTAAATTGAGGGGTGGTTGATGAGAGTTGATGGGACTGGATCCATAATTACCTTACCGAATCCCATCTCTGGTGGCCGAGTGATGCTTCCACCATGCAAACATGAGCTCACAGCTGCCTCCTTCATCAGTAAACTTGTAGCCTCTTCAGTACCAGTACCAAGCCCCTCATCCCTCCCATGTACATGTACATGTATTGTGGCTTGCCTTTCCACAGGCGTTGAAAAGACGTGGCTGGGTGTCTGTAGACCCACTGATAAATCATGGACCCGAATTGATGAGGAGGGCCTCAACTTTGAATCTATAGAGTTCATCGATGGGAAGCTATATGCTGCAACCAAGAACCTGTCCCAGTTTTTATTAGTGTTTCAGTTTGACACAAATGACAATCAACAACTCCACTACACAGCTTAAAGGTTGGTTGTACTTGACGACACCCCGGGCTGCCAGATCGTGAAAGGTTCGACCATATATTTAGGATAAAAAAGAGTCGTCTTTTCCTTGCAAAATATTTTTCTACATCAAGGGAGTTGATTATGATTACTTTTCCGGACGATCATACTGAGAAGCTGGTTGTATGTCCACCTAATTATGCTGAAGCATTTCAAGTTTTCAAAACTGGAGTTTAGTAATAATAAGAATAAGAATACGAATACGAATGCTGCTCATGCTCCTCTTCCTCCTCCTCGATGGGTAGAGATTGTGGGGATTCATGATCGGATATTGTTTCTATGCCAGAAATGACATGAATTCAAATACGTACTCCACAGTTACACTGATGATCTACATGATATATATCTAAGATACTGCATCGATTCTGGTTTAGTTTTATTCACCCCACCAGTCGCCTGGCTCACACCAAATCCTTGGTAGCATCTAAGCCTATCCTTCTCTCTTTCAAGGTTTGGCTTGCTTTGTTTTTGTTAACATGCGGACACTAGTATAGCTAGCTGCATCGTTGCTCCTTGTTTCACGACAATTTTTTCTTTCTTTTCTCCAAGTGTTGGAGCGAATTTATATGGTGAATTAACAAATTATGTTGGTTATAGCAGACATCCCTATGAAATAACATAATATTTTACTTATGATCAGTATTATTGTTGATTCAGTTGCAATTCAGAATTCGCCAGCCCACTTACTTGTTGATGAGTAGGTATATTTACTACCCCAAGTGAGTGAATGAGTGTTTTTTTAGATTTGTAACTTCACTGTGAGATCTCAACAAATGCACCTTATCCAAGCTTGTCAATGAATGGCTGTGTACTTCTTTAAAAATGAAATATAATACTTATTAGACTCCTAACACTTCACAACTCCAATCCTACTTTGGAGAAATTATAGAATGTTACGGTATCACCACGTCAGCCGATAAACTTCCACTCAGAATTTGCCACACCTTTATTTTAAAAATTTTAATTTAATTATTTGTACAACTCGACTTTAGCTTCTAATATTATCCTTTAGATAAAATTAATTAAAAATACAAAGGGAAAAAAGAAAAAAGTAAAACTGTGCGATAACCTCCCACCACCCCAATCGTAGTACCCCTCCACTGCTCCTTCTATGTTTCTATTCCTCCCTCCAACTTCAATTTCCTCATCTAGGTTGTCTTCATCTCCCTCAAAACCTCCAGTTCCAAGTTCATTTTGTCCAATTTTGCTCTCAATCCCACGTGGGTTTAACAAGAGAAGATATCAGAAACTCTGTACGCAATTTTTGAGTTGAGCAAGTGCTGAAACTCATTCCGAAATATGTACGGAAATAATCACTAATTGGTCAAGTCCCAGACACACATTCTCATCCATTGTAAACAGATTTTGATATGAACCTGAAAATGACTTCAATTTAATACCACTTCAGCATATTCAAATCCATTTACCAGTACAATTAAAATTATGAATGGCAAAGCCAAATAAATCACAATATATGATAACTATCATTCTTTAAAATAATTAAAAATTCATCATCATTCTGTTTGGACACATCAAATACATGTGATGTGAGTGTCCATTTTTAGCAAGTAACAAATTTCATGTGAAATTTTTGTGCGAAGTTTGTGGAAAGCATCTACTTAATACAACTTACAAGTTGGGTCTCAATTTAGACTCTGTGTTGTGATTACGTACAAGCATTTGTGTTCATTATACATTATGCAGCACCTCATTTTATATCACAACACTTTTCTTTTTTTTTCTTTTCGTATTTTTTTAACAGATACATAATAATGCACGTATGCATCTGTCTGTGTATGTGAATTTTGGTACATTTGGTGGTCTATTGCTGTAGTTATGTTATGACATAAATGGCTTCATTTCTTTGTAATTTAATTATATGTTTCTTAGTATTCAGTTAAATTATCATATAAAGTGACTGCTCGACATTCCAACAGAGAAAACATGTTTCACATAGATGGTCATTCAATCCACTTTCTGTAATCAAGGCACGCCATTTTGATTCAAATTCTGATGTTGTATCTACATCCCATATGCAAGCATTAAAATTCGAGAATCTCTTTCTGAGCGTGGGTGGATTTACCTTTTCAGAAAATTTGTTCAAAATATGCCATATGTATAATCTATGATATGTAGTTGAGAGAACTTGCACAATCGCCTTTGCTATGGCTCATCAATATAAATTTTATAAGTTTTTTCTTTGGTTTATTGCTAACATATACATCATGTAATCTATATATAACATATGACTATAAATAAATATACACTCAAAATGCATACATTGAAGACAGCACCACATGAATTTACTGTCCCAAAAAACACTCTACAATTGTTTTCATTTTGAGAGGGGAGGAAGCCATTGTTCTTCCTCCTCTCTCTCATTCTCCCTTCCTCCCTTCTTCTCTTTTTCCCAACTTTCAGAGACCTATTTATCTTCATTTTGTAATGATTTTCTTCCAATCATCACAGACAGATGCGTCTCGGCATCGGATCTCCATCTGCGTTTTGGTGTCGGAACCCTACCACCATCCTTTTTATAGTTTCTTTATGTTTGAAATAAGTCGTATAAACTCTTTGGGTTTAATGTAGTTTTTACCTCTCATTTATGAGAGTTTTATTTCTATTTTTATGGCTTGATTTTCTCAAGCTTTATCTATTTTTGGTTATTCTGAGTTTGCACTCTTAGTTGGGATGTCTATGCTAGAATTTTTTCGAAGATCGTTAGTGGAGGAGCCCTAGATTGTCTTAATTTTGATGTTAGATTGCTCAATTATTGTAATGACTCTTTGTGGTTAGTTGTTTTTTTGACTGAATTATGAATGTAATCCTATAATTTATATTTTTTAAAATACATAGGCTAAAATGTAGTAATATTATCGAATTCAATGAGCAGTCATAACTTCAGTAGTAGAATAATTTCATTCATAGCTCCTGCAATAGTTTAGAGCTCTATGGTTGTACCCACTAGAAAGCGAATAGAGCACTAGTTATTAGAGGCGGTGGTTCTGTTGATATACATGTAGGTAAACCAAGCATAGTAGGTCGTGTGAAATAATGTGACAAATATTGGTGGCACATGGGTGAGCATGAAGAGTGGTAGCCTTATATCCTTGTCATTTAGCCCAAAGACCCCATCAAAATATATGCTTGTACGTTTGGCCAACTTTGAGGGAACATGGGGTGCCATAGCTGGCTTACAATACTTGCGCTAAAACACAAAAACAAATTCTCAATCTGATCATCTTTTTGTTGGGGTCCATTTGCTACATTGCCTACCCCTAATCTAATCTCCATCTCTCCATATTGCTTTTCAAGATTTGGAGGACAATTTTTTATTAGTGGTTGGTGGGGGAGGAGGGGGTGTTAGTTTTGGAAGCGGGATTTAAGAGAGGTCATATAAATGGGATTTTACTTTTCCAGTTTTCACCATATATATCCAATTTCCATATCCAATAATTTGAGAAAGAGAGAGAGAGAGAGAGATGAGTGATCACATCATATGGGTCGGTGACCGACAAGTCTAGTGTCTTCAAAGCGTTGTAGCTTTGGTCATTTGGTGGTTAGTAAACATCAAATAGGAGGCCGGAAAATGAAGGGGGATTGGCAATATGCTCACCAATATACACACAACTACACAAGCTGTCTTAGGAGGGGTCACAACAAGTAACCCTCGCTCCAAGATAAGTCACAAATCTCATCTAAAGTGGCAGCAAGAAATTATGGCTTTACTCTTTTTTCTTTGGCAACTTTGACTATAATGCTTGTTTAGATGTGTGCCAAATAAAAGAAAAGATGTGGGACCAAATTCATGGTTCATATTGATATGTGCTTGATCATTATTTCAACGGTGCTGCGATGTGCTTTAAATGGTTTCATAATATGTGATATGTAGCATCATGCTAGACTTGCTACTAGTGCAAGAGAGGATCTAGGGTTTGGTTAGAAGCAAGCAACTTTATTAGCTGTTGTTTAGTCACCTCTTGACCCACACAGCCATAAACAAACTTCTTTTGCGTTGGGAGGCCTTAATTTCTTCTTCGTTCTTAATTAACAGCAATGTTCACCAATCTCCTACTAACTATATACTAATTAATTCAAGCATTATGCAATCATAAGTTAGACCAGTTGGTGAAGATAGTGTGTTTACCCTCTTGCACCCGTGTTCAACTTCCTCCTCGTACATTAGTATAGTTTAAAATATCACTTTAATAATAATAAAAATTATTAATTCAAGCATTATGACAGGAAGAAGGAAGAAAATTACTTATACTTGCATTGAAGGGACCAAGGTGGTCCATGAACCATGATGGCCATGACCAATCTGAGCACATTTTGCATGAAATGGTTAGGGTTCTTGACTGGTACATAACCACCCATGTGCCCTTGAAACCCAGAATTGTCAATGTGATTGCAGAGTGAAAGTCACTCGCATGTGGCATGTGTGGGCTGGATCATTAATAATTCAACGGTGTTGATGTAAAACCTAGCTACTTTCTTTAAAAAAAAACTATCTACTTAATGCATCACTGTCATTACCAAACAAACACCAAAATGTAAATAATAATCTAATCATCATTATAGCACAAATTAAGTATTTGATCTTCATGATCAAGTAGAACTTCAATTTCTTCCCATCTCCGCAAACATGATTTTCCTTTATTTTTTCCAATTTTGGTAGGTATGCGTCTCCTATCATGCCTCTTACTTTCCTTGTAATGCTAAAACTGTGATGGTTGTGTTTCATCACTTTACTTACTTTCCTTATATATAAAATTTGAGTAATTTTCTGTCATTGTAATCAATCATTCTCAATTCATAATACTTGATACATTGCCGATATTTACACGAATGAAATTATTTATAAGACGTCTTCCATTTTCTCAACTTTATATGTATAAAGTGTAGTCATGAATTGCAATGAGGAATCTTATGATTTTAAGTTTGTGGCGTCCTCAAATATAAAACTCTACATAAGTTCATACATCGTATGTTGATATCTAATAAATTGACAGTGTACGTATCAAATATTGTAAATTGATATATGTAATCACTTCCCATTTGAATGTACAAGCACCCCTCTCTCTGTTGTATAAACAGATTTTTAAACTTGATCGAAAATGTGGCCATTTAAGGCATCAAAATAAAATTGTCGTGCATCACATGTAGGTTGTAGCTGTAGAGTTGTAGACTTGTAGTTGTTGGAAGGATGATAGGCCAAGGGATAGCTGAGGCTCCACCGTCCAGTCCAACCGGTCCACCATGAAAAGGTGACTAATATCATCCAAATTAATGTCAATAATTTCATACAAGAATCTTTGCATAAAAAATAAAATCAATTCATACAAGAATCCAACTGTGGTAGGAGAGACGTCTAATATTAAGTTAAGTGCATCTAAATTCCAAAGTTGCAATTTGGTGGTGTTTTTCTATACTTTTAGAAGAAAATATTGAGAGTTTGCAATTGCTAACGTAAAGCTTAGATATGTACAGCTCCCCACTTGTTCATTCTTTATATATGGCAGCTTTGTGTACAAAGTGTTATTATTATATACAGTATTGAATTCGATGTAGATAGAAATACATGTGGAACTTTGCTAGATAAATTACAAAATATTGATTTAGTATCATTTGGTTTGCTAAAAGTAGTATAAACTATTAAAACTTAAGAAGAGCCGTAGCAATGAAATGAGATCAATATATAGATTCCCCAGCCATAATCGTGCAAACCTCCAACCACACTGTATAATGCATTTTCTTAAATAAAAAAGATGAGATGTTATTGACACTCCAAAAATCCATCATACACTATCTTATCAATATATAGAGAAAAAACTATCTAGCATAGAATGATTACTTTAGAGTAGTAATAACATTTCTTTAAAGAATCAATAATTTTTTTTTTGGTCAAAGTTAGGAAGAGGGAGGCGGATTTTCTCTCACACACACACCCTACCAATGTGTCATGAGGTTTCGAACTTGAGACCACAAATCTGTTAGTCAATGTCATTTTTCATTGGACTAGACCCCTTGACTAAAGAAGTGAGATTTTTATTTATTACACAAAGGCGATAGTAATTTATTGATAATGAGGGATGAAACAAGTACAAAAATCGAGCACTGTGCTAGAGGATTAGACAAGTATCTCTACACTAAATGGGTTTTTGGTCTCAATCGCATGCGGAAGAAGGAACCTTACGTTCAATAGAGCACTCCCCAACACCACCCCCACCCTCCCCGTCCCCTAGAATCATACTCGTAAAAACTACCTATATCCTCAAACAAAACATTTCAAAATAAAATTTGGAGGTTCTTCGAACCAAGGTAAAGAATTGAGATTTTTTTTATAGAATAAGCGATAATTTTATTGATAAATAAAACAAAAGTACAAAGCAACTATATGCTAAATATGGGTAAATATTCTTTAGTGATCAAATACAATAACATGTTGAATTGATCTGGAGAGAATCATGCACAACCAAGAATGACTAATCTTTCATTAAATTGCTAATCTAACGTGATGACAACTACACAATTAAAGGGCTCCGTTCATTCTACTCCTTTCCATGAATAAGCCTAAAGACATATTTGGCATAATTATTTAGTACAATCCGTGGTATCTAATAAGGGAAAAATATGTATAATTGGTAGGCTTATTTAAAGTAAGATTGATAAATCTTCCAAAAATAGGAAAACAACATACGTACGAATTTGATACGTCAATGTGTTATATAATATTATTTTGTAACAAAAAATTATGGGTCTAAATATGTAACTATACTAAAATTTAATTTCCATTAGGGTTTCATGGTTGTTCTTGTTTTGAGAGAAAAGAAACAAAATGTAAAAGGTTGATTAATAATGGACTTCCCTTTTGTTTTGTACTTATATATGCTAATCAAACACACGTATTACGATCCCTCAACAAATAATTAAAAGAAAAGACAGCAAAACTATGTAGCACGAGCAACTCAACAGGGCCACGGGGAAGAGACATAATGGAAGATTACCAAAGCAATGAAAAGGAACAGAAATTATTCCTTGAATCCAGAAATATGCAGAACCCCAAAAAAAGAACATTATGGAGATCTTAAGCAGGGGTAGATTAGTCATTTGGGTTCCCTTAAACACTTTTCTCCTCCCTCCATATCCACACACCGAAAAGTGAAAAATGATGACAAAAGTGGGCAAAATTTTCAAAAGTAACGACAAACGACAGCACAACTCTCAGAATATTATTACTTAAAATGTCAATGGATTTTTCAATTCACAATAGTTTCCAAGATTAAGAAAACTTACAAAATGAGTTTATATATATATTATTTTTGTTGCTGGGAAAATTACAAAATGTGTTACGTTTTTTACTTCCTCATTCTCTTTCTTGCCTTTATAGTTCATGAGTCATCAAATAGTGACAGTTCCAAATCTGTCAAATATACTACACAAAACCCAATAAAGAGAGAAGAGTAGTGCGAGTCTCCTGTTTGAGGAGAAAACAGAGTAAATAGAGAGAAAATGGGGTGAAACTGTAATGTATGCAGCTGGAGTTTTCCAATCATAGCTGCTGATCAGAACCCCATTTCCAGTTTTTCATTCCCTTGGCATGTACTTGATCCAAACGGAGCAGAAAGAATCAGTCTTTTCAGTCTCTATTGAAACTCAGTTGCTTTACGTGTGAAAGCTGTTGTGTGTACCCTTGAATGGTAGCTTTGCATTGTCTACCAGAACCCACCACTGAAATCATTCATTGAGTAAGGTTTTAATCTTATGGTTCATAAAGGATTAGCTTTTGCAGTTTTTATGAAGACCCATCTGCTCAAAACTAATGCATTTATGTTTCTTTGATTTGTAGGTTCACTTGTTGATTGGAAATCCAGCACCGGCTGTCACTCAGTCTTCTGGTAAGTTCCTGATCTTATGTTTAATAAAAGAGTCGATCTTTTTTTTTTTCTTCTGTATTTTTGAAATCCATTTGCAAAATAAAAAGCTCATCTTTGAGTGGTATGTTCGCTTGCCCATGAACTCCTTCCTGTATTTGATCATTGTGTTGCTTTTTTGTTTTAGTAGTTCAAGTAATGCCTCTCATTTTGCGAAGTGTTGATTAGGTGAAAAAGCTCCTTTATTCTGAGTTTTCTTGGGGTCAACTTCTGGATCACCTAGTTTTTGTATTTTCCAATTTGTAGCACTTATATGAATTTTGATTTCTCATATATCAAAGACAACCTCAGTTTGCCACAGTGTTTGTTTTTTTCTTGATGTCCTCTTGCTTATTTTCTTCCCTTGGATCAATTGCATCAGTCTAATAGAGCAGGCAATCTGCAATTTTCTATCATTGGTTTTGTCTTGATAACTTCTTGCTGGTAGAACTTTATGCCATTCCGACGATCTCTTCAAAGTTTTCTTGCACTTACATTTTCTTTGGTGATTTTGGTGTCCAGGCAGGAGTGAGATATATAGAACTGTAAAGCCTCCTTTGGAATATTGAGCGGTGGAAGCTCATTGAGCTGATAATCTGGCCTGGATCCATTATCTGGGGGTTTATTACTGGTACAAGGATCAGGCCTTTCCCAAGTCAAAACCAGTTCTGTTGTTGTGCTGCGCTGGAGTCATGGCAACCCTGTTACATTCCGAGTCCAGACGCTTATATTCTTGGTGGTGGGACAGTCATATTAGCCCAAAAAATTCAAAATGGCTTCAGGAAAATCTTACAGGTCTTGATATTTTCCTTGCATTTATTTGGTACCATACTAATTACCTGATAGAAACTTCCAATTGTTTCTATCTCACTGTGTATTAGGAACTTTATTTAGTAGGGTTTGGATTGAAATCAATTTTATTCAGATGCATATATAAACTCTGCACTAATTATATAGCCGCTAATCACATATGATGGCAAGTCATAACAACAAGACATAGCATTTTAGTAGTGATGCATGGACACTAACATAAAGATCTTATGTAAAATATGCCTGTACTGTTTTCAAATGAATAGGAAAGGAGAGACGGGACAGAGACAAAAGAGATGTGACAGTGGAGGGGGGAGAATAGATAGAACTAACACTAACTGCTGAAAACCATTTATGATTATCTTCAATTTTTATTTTATAAACCA
Organism: Prunus persica; assembly: GCF_000346465.2. Taxonomy (NCBI): domain Eukaryota; kingdom Viridiplantae; phylum Streptophyta; class Magnoliopsida; order Rosales; family Rosaceae; genus Prunus; species Prunus persica. The sequence goes on from NC_034009.1 coordinate 1,357,766, forward strand.
TTCTATACGTGGCCAGCTGTGTTCACACGCCTGGTTAGGATATGTTTGGCCAACGTAGGCGATATGCCTGTGTATAATTTTTTCATGGCTTGTCACTTTTCTGTCAAACTACCATCAAGATCATCCACTTTAATTTGAACATGAAACTAGATTGTGTTCAGCTAAACCAAAAATGAATGGAAACAAGATATGGTGGATCTCAAGTTTTGTGATGTATGATGTTAGGATGATACAATGTCAAGTATATGCAATATGTTTTAAAAGGAATTTTCAGGTCATAGTAGATAAGGAATATTTAAAAAAAATATTACATATCTGAACTACAAACACTAGTTTGGTCACCCTTAAAGGCTTCACCTCTGGACCTTGATCATTTTTTTATGTTCTATGCATGCTGCTGTGTATATTCCAAATCAGAGGGGTCTTTCTGATGAATGTGTTTTCGTGTGTGAAGAAGTCTAAAAAAGAAGCAATACAAATATCTTTTCATTTTCATTGTAGGAATGGGAAATGTGTCGGCTTTAGAAGTACAAGAAATTAATGGTCCAAGCATGAATTGAACCATCTAAAATGGTGTCAGAAACATAAGAATGATAACGTGCAGTTCATATTTGCTACTCATTAAAGAGTTGTATCAATCCAAATTCTTGCTAGAAAGTTGCTCTCAACCTGGAATTCCTTGAAATTTTAAAGAGATTGTATAGTTGCTTAATCAAATAATACTTGTCTGTTGGATTTCGTTTTATCTCCTCAGCATGTGCACTCAAGCATGTTTTTGCATATGGATGTCTTCGGAATTTTCTGGCTACATTCTTAATCAACCCTAAATGTTTTTATGCAGACATGGATGCCAAAGTCAAAGCAATGATCAAGCTCATTGAAGAAGATGCAGATTCTTTTGCAAGGAGGGCAGAAATGTACTACAAAAAACGCCCAGAGCTCATGAAACTGGTTGAGGAATTCTATCGAGCTTATCGTGCGTTAGCAGAGAGGTACGATCATGCAACTGTGGAGCTGCGCCAGGCTCATCGAACCATGGCAGAAGCGTTTCCCAACCAAGTACCTTATGTATTGGCAGATGAATCACCCTCAGGCTCTTCTGGCCCAGACGTTGAACCTCATACACCAGAAATTCCACATCCAGTTCGTGCCTTATTTGACGCAGATGACTTGCATAAGGATGCACTGGGACTCACATCAACTAACTTACAAGCTTTGAAAAGGAATGGTTCAGTAGACTCTGAATCAGGAATAAGCAAAAGAGGTCTGAAACAGGTCAATGAGATGTTCAATCCAGGAGAAGTGCCAAATAATTTAAAGGTTGCAGAGGGAAGGATGAGAGAAGGCTTAAGTTTCCAAGAAGCAGAAGAGAGCAAACAAAAGTTGCAAAGTGGGTACTCTCAGTTAACAAGTGAGAACCAGAGTCTCAAGACCCAGGTTCTTTCTCAATCTGAGCGTGCTGCAAAAGCTGAAACTGAAGTTCAAACCTTAAAGAAAACTCTAGATGAGATACAAGCTGAAAAAGACACAGTCCTTCTTCAGTACGAGCAGAGTTTGGAGAAGTTATCTAAACTGGGGAGAGAACTAAATGATGCACAAATGGCTGTTGGAGGGCTCGATGAACGAGCGAGCAAAGCTGATATTGAAACTACAATATTGAAGGAAACCCTTGTGGAATTAGAAGCAGAGAGGGATGCTGGTCTTCTTCAGTACAATCGTTGTTTGGAAAGGATATCTAGCCTGGAGAGCATGTTATCTTTTGCCCAAAGGGACGCAAAAGGACTTAATGAGCGAGCTATTAAAGCAGAAACTGAAGCTCAAATTCTCAAGCAAGAACTTTCTAAACTAGAGGCTGAAAAGGAAGGTTTTTTTCTTCAGTACAAGCAATGTCTTGAGCAGATATCTGTTCTGGAGACTAAAATCTCAGTTTCTGAGGAAAATTCCCGAATGCTTAATGAACAAATTGAAAGAGCTGAAGGTGAAATCAAATCTCTGAAGGAATCTCTGGCTATACTGAAGGAAGAGAAAGAAGCTGCGGCTCTTCAATACAAGCAGTGCATGGATACAATTTCTAAGATGGAAAGTGAAATTTCTCATGCTCAAGCAGATGCTGAACGACTGAAAAGCGAAATTTTGACAGGGGCAGCAAACTTAAAGAGTGCCGAAGAACAATGTGTTCTCTTGGAGAGATCAAATCAGTCTCTGCGGTTAGAGGCGGACGGTCTGCTGAAGAAGATTACAAGTAAAGATCAAGAACTTTCAGAGAAGAATGAAGAGATGGAGAAATTTCAGATTCTGATGCAGGAGGAGCACTTGCGGTTTGTGCAAGCTGAAGCCACTCTCCAAGCTTTACAGAAGTTGCACTCCCAATCCCAAGAGTCTCAGAAAGCTTTAGCACTGGAGTTCAAAAATGGCCTTCAAATGTTGAAGGACTTGGAGATACGCAAACAAGGTATGGAGGATGATATCCAGCAGGTTAAGGAGGAAAATAAGAGCTTAAGTGAATTGAATTTTTCTTGCACTATCTCGATAAAGAATCTGCAAGATGAAATCTTTAACATCAAAGAGATGAAAGAGAAACTTGAACAGGAGGTTGCGCTAAAATCAGACCAAAGCAATGCCCTCCAGCAGCATATATTCGACTTGGAGGAGGAAATTAAGGGATTGAACAAAAGATACCGGGCTATGGCGGAGCAGGTGGAATCAGCAGGTTTAAATCCTGAATGCTTTGAGTCATCTGTGAAAGACTTGCAAAATGAAAAAGCAAAGCTGAAGGATATCTGCACAAGGGACAGAGAAGAGAGAGAACTTCTTTATGAGAAATTGAAGGATATGGGTAAACTTTCAAAGGAGAATGCCGTTCTGGAGAGCTCGCTGTTGGGGTTGAATGGTGAGTTGGAGGGTTTGAGAGAGAAGGTCAAAGAATTGCAGGAGTCTTGCCAGTTTCTCCAGGGAGAAAAATCCATTCTTGTTGCTGAGAAAGCTATCCTGCTTTCTCAGTTACAAATTATCACTCAGAATATGCAGAAGCTTTTTGAGAAGAACACCTTGTTGGAAAATTCCCTCTCTGGTGCAAATATTGAGCTTGAACGGTTGAGAGCAAGATCAAAGAGCTTGGAAGAGTTGTGCCAGTTACTCAATAATGAGAAGTGCAATCTTCTTAATGAGAGAGGCACCCTTGTATTTCAGTTAAAAGATGTTGAACAGAGACTGCGAAACCTGGAAAAGCGGTTTTCAAAATTAGAGAAAAAATATTCAAAGCTGGAGAAGGAGAAAGGCTCCACACTTAATGTTGTAGAGGAACTATGGGGTTCCCTTCATGCAGAAAAACGAGAGCGTGCAAGTTATATACGGTCAAGTGAGGCTCGGTTAGCAGGTTTGGAAAACAATTTCCATGTCATGCAGGAAGAAAGAAGGCTGGGAAAGAAAGAATTTGAAGAAGAACTAGATAGAGCTCTAAATGCCCAGATTGAGATCTTTGTCCTTCAGAAGTTTATAGAAGATCTGGAAGAGAAGAATTTTTCATTATTAATTGAGAGTCAGAGACACGTTGAGGCATCCAAATTTTCTGATAAGCTGATCGCAGAATTGGAGAATGAAAATCTTGAGTTACAGGTGGAAGAAGAATTCTTGGTGGGAGAAATCGAAAAGTTAAGGCTGGGAATTCGTCAAGTGTTCAGGGCTCTTCAAACTGAACCAGATAGCCATGAAAATAAGAGTGGACAAGACCAAATACCTGTGCTGCACATTTTGAATACCATTAAGGACTTGAAAACTTCTTTGTTTAGGAGCAAGGATGGGGAACAACAGTTACTGGTTGAGAAGTCAGTGCTCTTAACTTTACTTGAGCAGATGAGATTAGAGGGTGCAGAGATAGAATTAGCAAAACAACTCTTCGAGCAGGAGTATGAGATTATGGTAGACCGTTGTTCTACGCTACAAAAAGAGAAGCATGAGCTTCTAGAGATGACGAGGCAGCTGAGGTTGGAAGTGACCAAGAAAGAGCACAAGGAGGAAACATTAGAGGCTCAATTGCAAACGCTTCAAGCTAAGCTGGAAAATTTTCAGGATGCTTATGTGGTTTTGCACAAAGAGAACTCCAAGGTGCTTGAAGAGAGAAGATCTTTGCTTAAGAAAGTTTTGGACCTGGAAGAGGGAAAGCAAATGCTTGAAGAGGAGAATAGTGTTAATTTCCATGAAGCACTAGCTTTCAGCAACCTCTCTTTGGTTTTAGAGAGCTTCACAATTGAAAAAGCTGGGGAACTAAAAGCACTTGCTGAAGATCTCAACACCCTCTTTGTAATTAACAATGACCTCAAAGAGGCTGTTGGAATATTGGAGGAGAATTTAGTGATGAAAGAAGTAGAAAATCTACATCTGAATGACACGGTCCAATTGTTGGACAAGGAACTGAGTGAAGCCAATGACTTAAATGGTCAACTAAGCCATCAAATTGCAGTTGGAAAGGATTATCTGAAACAGAAAACCATGAAGCTCTCAGAGGCAGAAGAGAAGCTTGAAAAGACAGAGGAATTGAATCTGCAATTATGTAGAACATTTCAGGAACTGAAGATGGAATATGAAGAATCAAAAATTGTGAGAGAAAATTGTGAGAAGCAGATTCTTGAACTATCTGAAGGTAGCACAAATCAGAAAAAGGAAATCGTTGGCCTTCGTGAAGCGAATGAAATTCTGGAGAATGAAATCTTGTGTAAAGCAATTGAAAAAGAAATAGAAAATCTACATCTGAATGAGACAGTCCAATTGTTGGACAAGGATCTTTGTGAAGCCAAGGACTCAAAAGCTCAGCTAAGCCATCAAATATTAGCTGGAATGAATTCTCTGAAACAGAAAACCATGGAGCTCTCAGAAGTTGAAGAGAAGCTTAGAAAGACAGGGGACTTGAATGAGGAATTGTGCAGAACCGTTCAGGAACTGAGGATGGAAAATGAAGATTCAAAACTAATGAGAGAAAATTGTGAGAAGCAGATTCTAGAACTATCGAAAGATAACTCAAATCAGAAAAATGAAATTGATAGCCTTCACAAAGCAAATGGAACTCTGGAGATTGAAGTGGGCATCTTAAGTGAAGTAATTGAAGAACATAGAATTAGAGAAGAGAATTTGAATTCAGAGCTGCAAGAAAGAAGCAATGACTTTGAACTCTGGGAGGCTGAGGCTGCAGCATTCTATTTTGATTTTCAAGTTTCTGCTGTCCGTGAAGTTTTTCTTGAAAATAAAGTTAATGAGCTTTCTCAAGTTTGTGACAGTCTTAAAGATGAAAGTGCTACAAAAGGTGTGGAGCTTGAACAAATGAAAGAAAGAGTTGGCTCCTTGGAAGGTGAAATTGGAGGACTGATGGCCCAGCTGTCTGCATATGTTCCTGTTGTAGCCTCGTTGAGAGAGAATGTAGCATCTCTTCAGCACAATGCCGTTCTTAGAACAAAGCTTCTTGTGGAAAGCAATCAACAATATAAGGTAATATTTTCCCCCATTTGAGAAACATTAATGATCATGATGATTCAGAAGTTACAATCTGAGCTAGGTAGTTGCTCCATTTTTGGTTTTGACAGCTTGAACCCAAATTAATTGGCTTCAATTTCAAGGGAACCTTCAAGAACATAGAAGTGTATCTGTTTAGTGTGTGTTTTTGGCCAATTGGCATGGAGGAAATCTGTATCTAACTGCTATCTTAAGTTCACATGAAATTCCAGTTAGGTCTGAGAGTCCTGTTTATATTAAACTTAAAACATTCTTGTTCTGGTGAAGGCCTTCGCAACAGAAACGTATTTGAGAAAACTAGTCTGCAAGTTGTCTTGAAGTCTTGATTTTCTCGACTGTGACATGTAGTTTTTGCATGCATAATTTTAGTCTTAGTGCTAAAACCTAATACTTAATTAACATGCTTGTGTCTGATTGCACCACTCTGACCATCGCCATTGCTAGCTGCTGCTCTTCTTCTATCTTCTAATTAGCTTTTTGCTTCTAGGATATTGAACCACAAAATTATCTACATCAAAAGAGCTGTCAGGATTTCAGAGAAGATCCAAGCACATTGGTACCAGACGGAATTTCAGAATTGGAAAAAATGCAGACTATGATCAGAGAAGTTGAAAAGATGTTTGTGGAAGAAGCAGAGAGGCTTGCAATTGAAGCAGTTGAAAAGGCAATGGTGGAAGAAATGGAAAGGCTTGCAACTCAGGAAAGTACAAAAAACACCAACATCAAAGTGGAGGTTTCTGTGGAGATCGAAGATCTAAAATCAAAAGGTACCTCTCTTCAAGGAAAAGGCAGTAAAAGTGAAGAGCTGAAACTTGAAAATGAGTTTACTGATGAAAATCTCAAGTTGCAGAAGATGAAATCTGATAGTGGGACTTCGATGAAAGATATTCCGCTTGATCATGTTTCAGATTGTTCATTTTATGGAAGAAGCAGGAGAGATAATGGTGGGGCAGATGATCAAATGCTTGAGTTATGGGAAACTGCCGAACAACACTGCCGTCAGGATCCAGTGACCAGTGAGATAGAAAATCAGGCATCTGCACCAAGGGAAGATGTGGCTTACCATCGGTTTGCAGATTCGCAGAAGATCATTCAAAATTCTTCTTCGGAAGTTCAGGTTGAGAAGGAGTTGGGCATTGACAAGCTGGAGGTGTCCCTTGATATTCAAGAGCCAAGTCGTGAAGGCAAGAAGGAAAAGATATTGGAGAGACTTGCTTCTGATGCTCAGAAACTGATAAGTCTGCAAACAATTGCTCAAGATTTGAATAAGAAGATGGAGACAAACAAGAAGGGTAGAAAGGCAAATGGCACTGAATATGAAACAGTCAAGACACACTTGCATGAAGTTGAGGAGGCAGTTGTGCAGCTAGCAGAAATTAATGATCAATTGAAAAAGAATATCGAAGAGTCTCCGTTGAACGAGCAGACGTCCATGGAGTTGGAGGAGGCTGGAAATGTCCGGAGAGAGAGAATACTCGAACAGGCAAGTAAAGGGTCTGAGAAGATTGGAAGGTTGCAGTTTGAGTTACAGAACATTCACTATATTTTGCTGAAATTGGAGGATGAAAACAAAAACAAAGGGAGGAATGGATTTTACGTAAGTAGAACAGGTGTTCTCCTGAAGGATTTTATTTACAGTGGCAGAAGTAGTGAGAGGCGCAAGAAGGCTCGTGTGTGTGGGTGTATGAGACCCTCCACAAATGGAGACTGAGGAAGTAACCACTTTAGAGGGAAGCATATTTTATTTGCTTTTAAGTTTTCATTCCATGAAATGGTCCTAATATTATTACCTTAATCGAATCATTTCTTGGATTAGTTGGTGAAAACTGAACTGTATTAGCTCAGATTCTCTGTAAGATTTAGGCTTGATCTAATCAAAATAAGATGCTTCCTTCTGCTTTTCATCTCATAATAAACTGTACAAACTACCTCATTTTTATTGGAGAAACTCAAAATAATACAAGCTTCTTTTTTTTCTTCAATTCAAATGTTTTCCAATAAGATGGGAAATGGATAGAGTTGAATATTAACCGGATTTTTAACCAAGACCTTCTTGGATGTGGTATAACATCTGAAGCAGGAATTTAATGGATGTAATGCTTAGTGAGCCTCAATTTCAGATTTCTATACATATCTTTTTTACCAAATTATTATTATTATTTTTTATAGTGGTGATTCTGTTGGCATAATTCAATTCAACCGATCATATATTGACAAGTTGGCAACGACAATCAGGGAGAGACAAATGCTCTGAACTCTTTGAAACAACACTTTATTTATAAAGAGTAACATTATTAACCCGAAGTACTCACCTCACCTACCCACCTATCCACTCTAAAATATTAGAGAAACCCATCTGCCAAAGTTTACAAAATATCACCATTGCCTCGCCCAGTGAGCCCACCCTCATTGCATCCAAGTTTGAATCCGAATCCTCTTAAAATTAATTAGATTAATTTAAAATGAATTAGACCATCATTTGTATTTTAAATTAGACCATCATTGATATGAAAGTAATGCCCATTGCCCCTCGAGTTGGGAGCTACCTTAGGCCTTAGAGCAGTTCCATCGGTTAGGCTTAGGGCAAGGGCGGCAAAGCCCAAAACGTGATTCCAATTGGTCTTGTTGGCCCGGGCTGGGTGTGGACTCCACAAGCCTGGGTTGGCTCTCAGGCAAAATCAGCCCTTGCTCTAGCTTGAATTTGCTGACGTTAGCAACCAAAAAAATATTTTTTAAAAATACTAAAAATTTCAGAATTTTTAAAAAATAAATACTTAGTCATATTTTTCACTTCCCACACTAAAACTATATACAAATTCCTCTCCTCATATCTCATGTGAATAGTAGTTGCCATGGCAATGGGTGAAAAAACCACAAGCCTTTTGCAAGGACTGCCACTATTCACGTGAATACTAATAGCCCTTGCCTCCCCTTTCCCTTTGCCATGACAAATGAATGGAAGTGCTCTTAGGGGTAATGCTCTGGGCCTTTAGTTTTGGGGCTTGGTTATGAAGCAACGCCAACACCCATCATGTATTTCATTTCATGGAGCACCCACTTAAACTTGAGGGCTAGCTTTGGCATTGTGTCCGTGCCTCAGGCAGCCAATGTCTTTTTTCTTTATCCATAAATCAGGACTCTGAAATCGGCGACTGCCTTCAAAATTGGTGAAGCTGCAAAATAGCTTCCCAACACTTCAAACTGACATGGGGAAAGGATCAAAACACTTCGGCCGTTCAGCCTTTCTACAAGTTTTGCCAGTCGACTTTAATTGTACCGATTGAATAAAGGAAAAAAAAAACCTTTTATAAAACAACAAGCATAGTGGTGCTATTTGGCCTGTACTTTCGGTACACATTACATGGTAGATCGAATAGGAATAATATAACAGAGAATGTAAAAAGCAGGATTCAAAGATAATCTCGGATTAAATATAATAAAAACTTAGTATTTGGATTAAAGCACAAAATTTCGGTCATGCAACTTTCTTTTCCTCACAGCTAGAACATAACAAGCAGCAAGTAATACGGTCTTCAAGTTCACAAAACATAAATCGAGCAACTCTAAAATAGAAGAAAATGAACAAAGGCTGCATTTAAGCTCCAACGATTTCTGGTGGGGGCTCAGTCACTGCTTCTTCAGCAGGTCTTTCAACCTTCTGACCAACATCTTCATTACCACCATGGACCTACAGATACAAAGTCCATTTTACTTCATCAATATCCAGCTACTGTCGAAATGCATTAGTGTGTGACAGATCATGATGCAAAAATGCCACCAAAAATGATTTGAGATAAAGCAGATGTCATGGAATGAAGGGTTTCAAACTATTTCTGACCTCCTAATCCTCAGAATGAATATAATAATGACAGATAAGCTCGAGTATTCCAGAAGTACTATGGTCAGGGCTCATTTATATCTTAATAATGTTACAAATGCCAAAAAATGCTTGCACTGTCAGTCAACTCTGCACGCTAAAACAGAAAAAGGGCATACCTCCATTAGCTTGGTAAGATCAAACTTTGGTGCTTTCAAGATCTTGACTTTCCGGATGAAGACATTTTGCAATGGATAGATGCTCATGGTTGCCTTCTCAATCTCTTTACCAATACTCTCAGCAATGAACTTGCGAACCAAGTCCTTTAGATCACTAGATGTCGCCTGGGCGACCATGATCTCCCTCATCTTACGGCGGATCTGACAGAATCAATGCAGCATTACATCATGTTACAGCTGAACAAAGACTTCCGACTACACGTAAAAACATACATTTCATGGAAATATTTCTAATATAAACATGTAAACCCTAATGTCAATATTACCTGTCTAATCTGGCTAGATTGTGCATAACAGGTCCTCTTGACCTGATTTGGACGTCTCTTGGTGAAGCCAATGCAGAACAACCTGAGAGTGTAGTTGTCTGTGGTCTTCACATCCACATGAGCTTCAATTAAAGTTTGCCATTTCCTCACCAATGACCTCAACTTGTCGGTTGTGAAGTTCATTCCCTGAATAATCCAATAAAACATCAGTAGAGGTGGAAATAAATTTATATTAGAAATCATTTAAAAAAATTAAGAAGCATGTGGAGATTTTAATTTTCTTACCCAGAAATTTGTAAGAACATTCCTCCCTTGGACATCTTCAGCTCTCAATCGCATCTTTCTGTAAGCATGTTCCTCATCCCCCTGAAGGTCAGCAAGCGATACCTCAAAGACTCTATGTTTGAGTCCTTCTGAAGCAATCTGTTAAAATCCCAACGCTTGTTAAGAGTATGAATTATGTGAAAAATTAAAGATATGTGGTGAATGTTCTTATGTCAAAAAGAAATGTTCTTATGCTCAACAATAATTGCTTTACAAATGTGCATGAAGAAAGATGTACTGACTATATAATAGCTTTACAATTTTGCATCTCATACGCAACAACAAGAGTACTAAAAGCAATGATGTCAAATTCAAATATCCAGCTTTAAATTCCAGAACAGAATTGAATAAATAAAAAGTTTTAAACTCAGAACTGAGGAAAATATCTCAAACTGACAAGAAAAAGGGGTACTCCAAACATTTGAGCTGGCATTAAAATTCCACTGAGTATTTAACTCAGAAACAAATGCAACAATGGCTCAACTTCACGCTAAAAAAACCATTTTTCATGAATCCCAGTTTTCCAAACAAACAGATACAGGGTAATCCTAAAACTCTGAACAGATGCACTGCATACATTAAAAATCAGGACATAACAAGTTCACAGATTATGGTTCAGCAATAACCACAATCTAATCAACAGCAGCCAAACCCACCAGCTGATCCAATGAAGCCAGATGCACGCAACTCTACAGACATAGATGAGACTAAATCTATCTTCTCAAGAGAAATTAGAATTAGGATTATCCCACAACTACTTCCGGCGTATACCACAAATTCACGAAAACAAAACTACTCAAAAACTAAAACAAAAATGAACCCAAATATATATACATACAGATAGAAATAATACCTTGGTACCCTGAGTACGGGAGACGAGGGTTTTACCCACATTCTTGTTCTGGAACAACGAAGGGGCCTTGATATCATACCAATCCTTCTTGGCAAACGGATCAGCCCTGTATTTTTTTCAAATACACACAAATGAATAAATCAATAAATAGGCAAGATTAATACTTATAAACCAAATTGTATGAAATGAAAAATGAAAACAAAACTACACAAAAGAAACCCAGATCTGTAGTAAATCATGATTAGATGGAAAAAATAAGCTTACGCTTTCTTCTTTCCTCCTTTCTTGGACTTGGAAATCCTCTTGTTCTTCCTGTGTCAAACAAAGCTCAATGTGTCAGTGACTCGTTTAGGAATTTAACAGCGGAATATACGAATGCAAAGTATGGAGAAAGTACCCAACGGCCATGGTTGGAGCTTGGAAGAGCTGAAGAGCTCAAGGGTGACCTGCGAGACAGACGAAGTGAGAGTCGAAACGGCTGTGAGAGCAAACCCTTTTCGATGACACAAAAACCCTAGCCCTGTCTTATATAAATTGTATAGGTCTTGCCCTTACTGAGCTGGGCTCAGGTTATAGTTGGGCCAGATTTTGTAATTTGTTAACATAACATGACGGCTCCAGTTATGACTGGGGCTTATTTGAGAAAGCCCAAGAAAAGGCCTAAGTTCTTTGGTCTGGCTCTGGCTCTGACCCAAACCCATTATGTCTATTATGTTGATATAATGGGACATGCTTGGAAAAATATATATATATATATATATATATAATGGGACACGAGGTCATGTGTTCGAATTCTTCTCCCCCAATATCGGTTAGGTAAAGAAAAAAATTATGTTACGCTCACTTGTTAAGTTGTTAAGAGCATCCACAATACACTCTCTAAACCACATTCTTAGACAAATTTTAGAGAGGAATTGGAAAAATACAACTCCAACCATGCTCCCTATCCACCTCCTAAAATAGGGAGACATCTAAAAGCTCTTAAATCTGAGGAGAGAGAAATGACTCCTAGTGGCTCTCTATAATTTAATGCTGCTTTATTTAATGAGTATTGCAAACCTTTAATTAATGCTAATTATTTTTTATATTATTTTTTAATAGAGATGAACCAATTAAAAAAGAGTTATAGTATTTATGACTCCCTAAACTAGAGAGTATGATTGGAGTTTAAATTTTATAGAGAGCTCCTAAAATAACTTTTATATGGTTTTAGCTAAAATTTAACTAAAAAATAGAGAGCATGATTGTGGATGCTTATAAGAGGAGTGAAATTAATCCTCTCGTTTGTTGGCAAATTTTTTTGTTTTGTTTTTTGTTTTTAAAAGTGAGTGTGGGTGAGAAAACGAATTATGATTAGGTTAGGTCAAAAGGTTCAATTTTCTTTCATTGTACCCAAAAGAAAAAAAATTTGGATCAATTCGAAGTCAGATCCAAGACCCTAGTATGGGTTCGGGGTCTGTTGTTTGTGTTTTGAGTCTGTGTGCGCGTTCAATGTTTGAGGTCCAAAGCAACAAATTGATACCAAAACATGACATACACTAAAGTTTTGAAGACATTTATGACTATTTTTTATATATAGAAAACATCAATTCTCATATATGTACTGCTTGTTAGGTACTCTAACCAAATAATGCAATACAAGCTGAATTACTGATAAACTACTTATCCAAAAAAAGTTCAATCATACATGCAATAATAGAACAAGTCGTGCGTCAAATTTCATATAACAAGAGAGTCAAAAGAGCAAATTGATTGAAATATTTGTTTTGGATTTACAACAAGCCCTCAAATATAATTTCAACAAGGAGACAGATTAAAGGAAAAACAATCGTAATTCTCGGTTGATCATGGATAATGAGATGCCACATGAGGCGGAGGTGGAGGCGGCGAGGGTGGTGGTGGACTTCTTGGTGTGCACCCAAAGGCATCACAATTGACCAAATGGGCATAAAATGTGGCACATTCCTGCGGTGATCGCTGCAATGGCCTATATGCAATACAATTCTTCCTATCATCTTGTTCTGACAACTTGATGCATATTGGTGGTTCACCACAGAAATAGTTATATGAGTATGTGAAGTTCTCCAACTTAGGCAACGAGCATATGCTAGCAGGAACCTCCCCTGATAATTTGTTATGTGCCACATTTAGCTGCTCCAAATTCTTCATCCCACCCATAGATTCAGGCAATGCACCCACCAGCTTATTCTGGCCTATATCAAACACTCTCACTTTGTCCAACAACCCTAAATTTGATGGCAGACACCCTTTTAGTCCACTGTTTATGAGTATAACTTCGTTCAATGTGTCCTTCAAATTCGCCAAGCTTGAAGGAATGCAACCCTTGAGGTCATTATTTGCCAAGACAATCACAGAGAGTGAGGAGTTGCCAATGTTTTGAGGCAATGAAAATTGAAACCTGTTATTGTTAAGGAACAATGCATCAAGTTTTAAATTGAAAAGGGCAGAGGGAACTTCACCATGAAAATTGTTGTATCTGATATCTAAGTATTTGAGTGAATTAATGTAAAGAACAGATGAAGGAAATTGGCCTGAGAATTGGTTGTTACTGATGTCGAATTCGTGAAGAAGGCGAAGGTAACGAAAGCTATAAGGAATGGTGCCGCAGAAACGGTTAGAGTTTATGTGGAAAAGGGCTAGATCAGTTAAGAGGCCAAGTTCTTCCGGCAATAAACCGGCTATGTTGGCATGGTTTAGGTCGATGCCAGCCACTGTGATGGTGTGAGGGTCATCCAGGGCTGGTGCACAGTAGACTCCGGTGTAGTTGCAAACTTGCAGGCCGCACCAATTGGCAGTGAAGTTGTTGGGGTCAGAGGTGATGACATGTTTCCATGCTTGGAGTGCTGTGTAAGCCTGTAGAAGTCTAGGGTTGGAGACTTGGTGAGAGGGTTTGAAGAGGAAGATGATAGAGAAGATGACACGGAGGGACAAAGTGAGACTTGGGCTTTTCATTTTTGAGAGCATAGCCACAGAAATGTCCTTATCTGTTGTGTGATGTTCAAGGATAGGGATTGAAGTTTATACATATGGATTTTGAGAAGTAGTCTTGACTTGTATCTCACTCTAGGTAAATATATTATTATGTTGTTGGGGTAGTACAGAAGGGCTTTTTGAATTTGGATTAATTGACTTACAATTGGTCAATTAGTAGGTAACAAGAATGTTCTATCAATTCATGCAATGCACTGGCATATGCATGGCAAAGGATGGAGATGTTAATTTTGTTTCTTGTAGAGAGTCTAAAGAAGAGGGTTGGCATGAAATTGGCAACAGATGCTACCAAACACACGTTTTTTACCAGCCCGGCTTTAAACTTAATATGTTTGCTCAAAAGTACATGGAGAATTGTTCAACAGGATTAAGATATATATATATATATATATATATTTGCAGTTTTTCAAAGGTCTATATTTTACTGATATGCTCAGACAGTGGACTGGATTGCTAAAACAAAGACTATGTCTGTGTAAAGCCTTGAGGAGGCAGATATCAAAGTCACACACACGGCAGAGCAGGTAGATTTAAAGGAAGAGAAAGTGAGTGTAGGTTGTAAAGTCCATTCAAGCATGCTTCATTTTTATATTCTTTTCTTTTTGGGATTGGATTTGCTTGTGATATTGAAATTTTGATTAATTTAAACCCCAACTTGCAAGTGGAAACTTGTTGAGGAGAGGGATAGATAATCCAAGTCAAATACCAACACACAAACCAAAATCTGTATTAAGCAAACGATGATTGAAAAGTCCAAATCCAAATCCAAATAAAAAAGCCAACCATAAAGCTATAGCCCAATCTGATGCCCTAATTAACCACCTCAACCTACAATAAGTTAGCAAAAAATAGGATCGTACTTGTATTAGCATATCATTTTCGAATCAATTGTTAGAAAAATATAAAGGAAAGAGAGGGAAAGACAGCAGCACTGAGGAGTTAGAATGTAACAATACTAAACTCATTTTATTGAATCTATCAACAATAAAAGATAATAATAATATTAATAATAATACTAGCTCAGCAACCTCAGCCTTATCTTAAATATGAAATGGCTTTAATGAATGAGAAAAAGTGGAGTGGAATTCGGGTGAAGATGAAATTTGAAATTTCATATTGCTAAAGCATTTTGCTTAAGAATTCAAGGTGAGAATTATAAATTCATGGAGAGAGTTGTGTGCCTTGAACGCTTAATCCTAAATATGTATTTGGATTTTGGACTAGACTTCGGACCCTAAACCCTGAACTCTCTTTACATAAGTAGTTTACATTTTCCTTTGCATGAACTGAAACTTAAGAATTTGTTTTCTTGGTAAGAAAAAGAAATCCGACCATGACCCATTTATTATTATCTTTTTATACAAACGATAATTTACGTTAATCTAATATAAATTATGGAGAGGGAGATTTAAACTCGAGTGTAGAGTGGGAGAACATCTACTTGGCTAAGTTCATGTCTGCTAACCGACTCTTCATTGGTTCAGATCTGACATAGTATGTGTTGTAGGCTAGGCCTAAGACGAGATAATATTTTTGGGCAGATACGGTTAATTCTCGAAATTCTTTTGATCCACTTATACATGACTCAGATAAAACGATCGACCCATTTTTCACTTTTGAAGTCCTCGTGAAATGAAACCATGGCTCAGAATCACGTTTTATTGGGTCAGCAGCTAAAAACGTAATAAAGAAAACGGAGGTTTTATTGAAGGAGACAGTAGCTTTACTTGCAGTGAGTTGCTCTCTCTTTTCTGTCCCTCTCATAAACCTTAGTGAGCAGTAAGAGTCAGTAAAGCGATAAAAGAATGGCGGAAGCAGAAGGAGGCTAGAGGGAAAAGAGAAGCTTCGAGCTCCAACGCTCACTTTGGCCTACTTGGAAAATCGGGGGTCTTTTTTATTTTTTCAATAAATAATATAACCGCGCGGTGTTTTATTTTTCAACTACGATTATAGCCGCGCGGCTATCGTATTAATTAAAAAACAAACAAAAACACTGCAGTATAGCCCCTTGGCTGTTAAAAAAAAATACAATACACATATTATACACGTATGTACATATTTTTCATGTTTAATATACGTATTTTTTATAAATTTTTAATAATACACATAAAATTCACGTATTATACACATAATTTTCACATATTATTGAATAAAAATAAAATATATTTAAATAGTATAGCCTTGCGGCTATAATGCATTTTTTTAAATTAATAGTATAGTCGCTCGGCTATACGTTGTAAATAATCTTATATATAAAGCAAAAGGCAGAGAATTGTGAAACATTCAAAATACCATAAAATGTCATTGGTTAATCTAAACATTAAGAATTAAAATTATTAATTAAATGAGGATAATATGGTAAAGTCTCACTTTCTCATATTTAAAAAACTAAAATTAAAAGAAAAATCAGATAATGAATCCTATTTTTATGAAACACAACTACCCATTATTTTTTTAATTCTAAAATAAATGTAAATTTAAAATAAAATAAAATAAAAAAGCCTCTCGCATGTGCGGAAGCGTATGCAAAAAGGCTAGTGTATTTAAAGAGTATTCCTTTTCTTTTTTTAAAAATAATTATACGCGAATAGGACCCAAATAACCCGGGTATAGCCGGTCGGCTATACTATTTTCAAAAATACGCGAGAGTATAGCCGCCCGGCTATACTTTTATAGACAAAAAGCGACGCACCGTGTCACAATAGGTATTGCCGTGCAGCTATACTATTTTTAAAAATTAAAAAATACCTGAGGATAGCCACGCATTTAATTAAAAAAAGACCAACGTGTCAAAAATAGTATAGCCGAGCGGCTATACTATTTTTAATACAGTTAAAAATACGTATGTATATCTATCAGTTCAACAAGAATCATATATCTATGAATTCAATCTAGTTAATTGCAGGGTTGAAACAAAAGTAATTATAACTGGCGTTGGTGGTGTGTTGACGTTTTATTAGTTTTGACAGCAACAAGCGGGTAAAAACGACGTGCAAGAAAATAATTCCTTAATTCTTCCTCAAGTTTTAAGTGTGTATAATTACACTCTCTAAATCATTAGAGCAAAGAAATTTAAGCAAATACCATGGAATGTCATCTCTTTCTCTCATTGTTTCACCCAGGAGGAGAGAGATATGGGATCAGGCACACCAGGAACAATGTTCTAGCCTCTTCTCTGTTGGATCAAGTTAAACTTTTCCGATCAATACTGTCTTGTCTAATTAGATTAGTATTGTTCCGGCATTTTCCCCTTCAGTCCACTTGATCGATTTTTCCTGCAGTAGCTTCAAAACCTGTGTAAATGGCAACAGGAAAAGCCAAGTATGAAGCATTGTTCAAACAGATGCAGCAAGTAATTATGAACCAATCTTACCAATATTCGCCTGCGAGATCCTTTTGAGATCTCTTCCTCTTGTGTCTCAATGATGACCTTAAGACACATGATTGCTGACGAGAAGACAACAAATAATTACAAATAACAAGAAAGAAGTTCAAAGAATAACTAGGAACATGAGAACGTTCACTTACATGAGATTCCAGAAAATGAAGAAATTTGACACTTGAAAAGACGCATCGCCTCCTTGGCACCATGTTCTTGCAAGCCAAGCACTATTTCACCTTGTGTCTCAACGTTTCAGATGAGGAACACACAATAAAAGAAAAAAAATCAACATTGTGGGATCCTATACACCACCATTAACCAATGTCCACAGAGAGTAGAAACACACACCACAATGAAAAGGATGCTAACCTTGTTCTAAGAATCATTTCCTTTGACTCTTCATCCACTTCGGGTGCCTTTATTGGAAAAAATTTCCCGGCCACAGAACAATAGAATCCATAAATTCATTTAAAAAAGGGAAAACAAACTATAAGGTGAATTCTACACTTAAAAATTGATATCTTATATTTTTAGCGTAGATATGTGATCAAGTCCGGCTTGGTATCTGCATTAAGTGAAACTCCCCCTTGTTCAATTTTTGAAGCATGTATTTCATTTTATCCAACTGAGGAGTGTGTTTAAGTAAAGCTATTTGCAATATAGTGGTAAGATGCTATTTCCTTTTTTTTTTTTTTTTTTTTTTTCAAATAATTCATAGCCAATCACTTCATAACAGCAAATAAGCCTTACTTGTTCTAGAAGTTTGTTTGCTCGATCATGATCCTCCTTAGCAAATGCCTCCACAGCCTGGCAAGGAAAATTGATATCCTTACACTTGAAGGCTGCTAAGAGAAACTACTCTCCACGTTTTATAGATCAAATAATTGCAAATAAAATACTAAACCCTAAAAAGCCACATACAGCCTGGAAATATTCCTTCATTGTAGTCCGATACTCCTTCATGGCTTTACGAAAAACCTGGTAGTTATCTTCGTCATCTGCATCTGCAATTTAGCACACTTTAATTATGAAAGAAAATACAAACATAAAAATGAAATTGACAGATAAATCAAGAGCAACCACACATCAAAATTAGCTAGTGCCTTAATAGATCTATCTTTAGTACAAATCTGGATTTCATGGGAAATGAATAAAATCCAGAGAACAGTTTACCATTTACCATACAAACTGATTCCAACACTCCTATCTAAAAAAAACCAGGGAAATGAAGTTTCCCCCATACATAGAAAAGGTTCTTCAGAAATGAGCCAAGACTCTTTCTCAGAAAGCTGAAAGTTCTGTCATCCTGAGTTTATAAACAGAAAATGTGGTTTTGAGACATGTTTGCATAAATATATATACATGGAGATATCAGTACATGCCTTTTGTTTTTATTTTTATTTTTTTTTTTAAAAAAATAAAGGGAGAGAGAGAGAGGGAGGGGGAGAGAGAGAGAGAGGGGTAGTACCTGCTTCTTCTTTTTCAAGGACTCTTCCAGTTTAGCAATTTTATCAGTACAAGCTTTCTCATGCTCAGATATCAGACTCCTTTCTTTCTTTCCTGACATGACATCAATCCATCAGAAAATTTTGGTGTATTTGATTTCACTATAAGGAGGAGTAAAGGAGTTTTGTTGCTTACTCAGTTGTTCATATCGTGTGCAGAGCCTTTCCTTCTCTTCTTCGCAGTTGGAAATGAAGTCTGTCAAATAGAACAACAATGCTCAACAGAGTCGATGGGTTATCTTAGCTCCTGTTCTGCAGTTTTGATATGATGCTCTTAAATTTTACTTATTACTGGAAAATGGAGCCAAACTAAAGGAGCTACATGCATAAGATGACAGTCGACAATGTCATGGTCTGTGTGCAGAGTAATAAAAAGCAGAGGCTTCGTATCCATAAATCCGAAACCGAAATTGTGCAGACAAAAATGCTAGTTGCTGATAAGAAACTTTGCTAAATCACTATGTGCAGACAAATAAGCTAGTTGCTGATTAGGTAAATACCTATCCGATTGAATTTATGCTATTAATTACAATTACAATCCAGTTACACAGAAACGCTTAATAGTATGAAGAGAAATCAGATGCAATTACAAGATTTGGAAACTGTAAGGACTACCTTTCAAGGCCGGCCTGTAGATATTGGGCTTGGAACTTGGCAGTTTCAGTCTTCAAGCAATTCTCACACTGCAGACATATATATTATATATAACCAAATTATCAATCAGAATAAAAAATTTGGGCATCAAACAAAGTAACTAGAAATTCAAATTTCTCCGCAAGGTCATCCACGGTTTACCTCTTTTCTTCTCCTTCCACAGACCTCTTTTGAGCTCTTCGAAAGAGATTTAGCGAAACTTTCTGACAATTGAAGAATACAAAAGGCATAAAATCCAAATGCCTAAATTAGTACCTGTTTGAACATGTCATATAAAGCTTTAAAAAAGATCGTTCATTAGGTTTCACTAAATTAAATTAAAGATTCATAATGTAAATTCTATCAGAACTAACACAAATAAGCAAGCAATAGTAAAACCTTTTTTTTTTTTTTTTCTTAAAATAGTAAAACTTTCTAAGTGAGGACGCGGAGTCCGTGTTGTACAAGAATTCCTATAGACGTTAGGATTACGCAGCCCACTGAAGCCTATATAATAATAACCCTGTCTCTTTTCTCTCACAATTTACCCTAAATCCCAATTTACGCAGCCCAAGCGGCAGTTTTATATTTACCCTAAATCCAAAGCGGCGTTTTCCCCTTCCGAGCACACACAGTCATGGACGGCGGCCTTGTGTCTCCACTTTTGCAGATCCACCGGCCAAAGCCAATCAGTATGTTTTTCCTCTTTCGTTTAATTTAAGGGTTTGTGACGAAGATTGTGTGCAATTTAATTATATGCCTTAGATTTTGTGTATGATAAATTCCCTATGAGAATACTCTCGCTTTCGTTCTAGTAGAATTTCGTACAATATCCTGCTTCTATTTGTTTACTTTTAGAGAACAATTATTTGTGAGGTAAGTTTTTCGCAACAAAATATTTGCGTTGCACGTTTTTCTTTTATTTTTGGGAAATAATTGAAGATGGTGGCATGGCTTTGCTACTTGATCAAATTAAAATATAATTGATTTATCATGGTTGTGTTAGGTGGAAGCATGTTGCATATGACATTTTCTCCGTGTATCATTGTACACTTTGGTAAAATCAAAGTGTTGTTTAAATATTATTTTTGTTGGCATAATTATAAAGGATATATATTATGCCAAAATTTTGAATCGGTTTTTGAAGATAATTTTTTCCATTTAAGTTATTTCGGTATGTAGATGATATTTAATAATATTGTTATTTGTTGATGGGTGTCATTCCTTCTAACTTCTTTGGCATCTTCACCTTTCTTCTTTTGTATTTAACAATGTAATTGCATAAAAACAGGTAGCAAGCCTCTGGAAGAACTTATTGGTAAATTTTTTATTTTAGAGATAAAGAAAAAAAGAAAAAAATGCGCCTACATCTTCTCTATTTACATGTATTTGTTTTTTTTAATCTCTTATGACATAACATCTATGTTATGCCAAATTTTGAATCAGTCTTTGAAGATTTTTTTTTTTCAGCCAATTTATTTTGGTGTGTGCATGATGCATAGCCGATATTTAATACTATTGTTATTTGTTAATGGGATCATAAATGTCATTCCTTCTAACTTCTTTGACATCACCTTTTTTCTTTTTGTATTTAACAATGTAATTGCATGGAAATAGGGAGCCAGGGTATTGAATCAAATATTGTTGAATCAAAGGCTGTTGAATCCGAGGTTGTTGAACTTATTGGTAAGCTTTAGATTTTAGGGACAGAGAAAATATTTAATACTATTGTTATTTGTTAATGGGATCATAATTGTCATTCCTTCTAACTTCTTTGACATCACCACCTTTTTTCTTTTTGTATTTAACAATGTAATTGCATGGAAACAGGGAGCCAGGGTATTGAATCAAATATTGTTGAATCAAAGGCTGTTGAATCCGAGGTTGTTGAACTTATTGGTAAGCTTTAGATTTTAGGGACAGAGAAAACAAATGCGCCTACAACTTCTATATTTACATATATTCCTTTTATTTTTTTATAAATCTCTTATGACATAACATCTATACTATGCCAAAATCAGTTTTTGAAAATGATTTTTTCCATCCAAGTTATTTTGGTGTGTGCATGATATAGCCGATATTTAATAATATCTTTATTTGTTGATGGGATCATAGATGTCATTCCTTCTAACTTCTTTGACATCATAACCTTTTTTCTTTGGGTATTTAACAATATAATTGCATGGAAACAGGTAGCAATGCTGATGAATTTGAGGCTGATGAATCTGAGGATGATGAATTTGAGGCTGAAGATGAATTTGAGGCTGATGATGAATTTGAGGCTGATGAATTTGAGGATGATGAATTTGAGGCTGATGAATCGGAGACTGATGACTCGGAGACTGATGACTCGGATTCTGAAAAACTTATTGGTAAGCTTTTGATTTTGGGGACCAAAAAAAATCTCTTATGATGTCTATGTATTTGTTGTTATTTTATGTTGTAATGTACTCACAATACTGATTTTTGAGTTTTATCATCTTCCTTCATTCATTGTTAAAAAATAATAATAATAATAATAATAATAATAATAATTGATTCTTTGTTTTGCTTTTATTGTATTTAACAATGGATCAACATATTGCACACAGGTCGTGAATGTCAGTTTTGTTTAAAGGTGGGTGATCACTTCTCGCAAACATGCTCTTACAGGTATCATGTCCCAAAGAACGCAATTGTTGGCAAGAGCTGTGTGGTAGTTTGTAATTTGTGTGGTTGCCTCTTTAGAGACTCATGTTGTGGCGTTTGTGGCCAAAGCGATGGATGTGCAATTCTTATGAATTGTTTACATTGTGGGAAGATAGGTGAACATTTGATTTTTACGTGTCCGAGCCGCGAGGGGAAACCTTCTTGTTTTTCTTTGGACCCTTATACTGGTTCTGTTATTTCCATTTAAATGGTAGAGAATGGAGAGCTAATGGTACTCTAAAAGTTAAAGCAAAGATTAAATGTTAATTTCAATTTCAACAAATTTTTAGAATTTTTATTTTAACTGTTTTTAAATAATTGTAATCTTCGTAGACTTGTAGAGTAACCCACTTTACGAGTGGATCTCCTGCAATATTTAATTTGACTCCTACATGTGGCCCTGTATCCCTATGTTGTATGAGATTGACTGCATACAATAAATCACCCAAGTTTTAATTGTACTTACTAGTTCTCTGTCATCTGCTGCTCAGGTGGAATTTGGGCCACTTTTTAATAAAAGAAATACAGTAGTATAGAAGAATTACCGTAAAAAATATGTATGTATATCTATCAGTTCAACAAGAATCATATATATATTCCTTAGAAAGCATTCTTTCGATCAATTCAATCTAGTTAATTGCATGGTCGAAACAAAAGTAATTATAATTGGCGTTGGTGGTGTGTTGACGTTTTATTAGTTTTGGCAGCAATAAGTGGGCAAAAACAAAAACAAAACCGTGCGGGCAGAGAGGGGGGCCTAAAGTGGACAATATCGTGCTATGGCGGAGCCGATCTCGGAATGTGACAACCTCAGCCTTATCTTAAATATGAAATGGCTTTAAATGAATGAGGAGAAGTGGAGTAGAATTGGGCTGAAGAAGAAATTTGAAATCTCATATTGCTAAAGCATTTTGCTTAAGAATTTAAAGGTCATAATTATAAATTCATGGAGAGAGTTGTGAGTATTGAACGCCTAACCCTAAATATGTGTTCGGATTTTGAACCCTAAATCCGAATCTAAAACTCTACACTTAAATTATGGATCACGAATACAAACTTCATATTTAAATTCGACTTGAACTAGACTCTAGACCCTAAATCCTGAACTCTCGTTACACAAGTAGCTAGGGCCGGCCCACAAAGTGTGTGGGCTGGGCAACGATATAGGGTTCTAAAAAAAATGGGGCTTCTTATAAAACCCTATAACCAAAGAGTTATAGTAGCAAAAAAGACCTTTTATATGTGTAACTGATGCTTTTTAGACTTTATTCTAAAAAAAAAATTGGGTCTTTTTCTTTACTTTTCATATAGTGAGTCTCTTTTACATAAACTAACGAACTTAGCATTAAGCATGAAACTTTCAATTAGTTTTGTTCAAAATGAGGTAAGTGTTGATTAAAATCTCAATTTTTATTTTTTTCCCCAGAACCATCCAAATCAATTGTCACATCCCGGGATCGGCTCCGCCGTAGCACGATATTATCCGCTTTGGGCCCCCCCTCTCTGGCCCTCACGGTTTTGTTTCTGGGAACTCACAAGCAACTTCCCAGTGGGTCACCCATCCTGGGATTGCTCTAGCCCCCAACTCGCTTAACTTCGGAGTTCCTACGATTCCGAAGCCAGTGAGCTCCCAAAAGGCCTCGTGCTAGATGGATGCGGATGTGCACATATAAGGCACATCACCCCCTCTCCGTTGGTTGATGTGGGATCTTACAATCCACCCCCCTTAAGGGCCCAACGTCCTCGTCGACACACTCGCACCACACGGCAGAGTGGCTCTGATACCAAATTGTCACATCCCGGAATCAACTCCGCAGTAGCACGATATTGTCCTCTTTGAGCCCCCCTCTCTGCCTTCACGGTTTTGTTTCTGAGAGCTCACGAGCAACTTCCCAGTGGGTCACCCATTCTGGGATTGCTCTAGCCCCCAACTTGCTTAACTTCGGAGTTCCTACGACTCCGAAGCCAGTGAGCTCCCAAAAGGCCTCGTGCTAGATGGATGCGGATGTGCACATATAAGGCACATCACTCCCTCTCCGTTAGTTGATGTGGGATCTTACATCAATGGACTGGCCATGTAAGTGAGGTAAAATTTCCTTTGCATGAACTGAAAAAAGAATTTGTTTTCTTGTTAAGAAAAAGGAATCGGATCCATCGTTGGCTGGGCTTAAGACTGGAGATAATATGTTTGGGCCTATACGTTTAATTCTCAGAATCCTGTCCATCCAATTAGACATGAACCGGATAAAACGGCCCGACCCATATTTCACTTTTGAAGTCTTGATGAAACGAAACCATGGCTCAGAATCACGTTTTCTTGGGTGAGCAGCACAAAAGCGTATCAAAGAAACCGGAGGTTTTATTGAAGGAGACAGGAATTTTACTGGCAGTGAGTTGCTCTCTCTCTGTCCCTCTGATAAACCCTAGTGAGCTGTAAGAGTCAGTAAAAGCATAAAAGAATGGCGGAAGCAGGAGGATCAGATAAGGCGGGCGCATCGGCAGGAGGGGGAGTTGAGTCGCTGAAAGATAAAGGAAATGAGCATTTCAAAGCAGGGAACTATCTCAAAGCCGCTGCACTCTACACTCAGGCCATCAAGCAAGACCCTAACAACCCCACTCTTTATAGGTACATATATTTACCGCCTCAAAATTTATTTTTGTTTTATTTGTTGGTTTTCTAGTTTTAAATTTGACATGGGATCAAAATGCCATTTTGATTGGTTGGCCACACAGTTTACTTGACTTATTCACCTGGGTTCTTATTGAATTTGAATTATTTTGTTAATTAGTTCGGTATGGACATGTTTTGTCATGAATTTAATAAGTAGGAATTTAAAGTTGTGTGCTTTCGTTTATGTCGAAAAACAGATGAACGTTTTCTATTGTTCACTTTGTTTATGTGTGTCCTTCTGAACGCTCCCAGGAGATAGTTGGCATCTTCATTTCATAATTTGCACATTGCTTATTATGATGCCTAGGCTGCATGAGTATTCTTTTATCCTATTTTCCGCTCCACGGCTACGGCAGCATTTTGTAGCGTGTATGAACTTCGAAGTTACATGAGGTTCAGAGTTGATATACAAGCTTGTTTTTAATTTAGATTTAACCATGGTTATGGTATTCAGATGCAAAAAAAATTCCCTTTCCACCTTACCAGAAGAAATTCAGGCACTTTGGTACTATAGATTTATATTCTTTCTATTTATTTTTTGGTATAAATTTTTTAAGTGAACTAAGATGAGATGATGGTGGCTTCAACAGGCTGGAATATTTGAGCTAAGAAATGGTACTGTTTCCTTATAGAAGGTTAGATTTTGGCTTATTTGTGTGAAAAAGTATTCTGAGATCTTATGTAATTTGAAGTTTATAGAAGAAAGCAAGGCCATCGGGAATAAAAAGGAATGTAACTGTATTAAAAAAACTTGTTGGGGCAAGAATATCTACTTTGGTACCACATTCAGGCTGTCAAAGTCTGATTATGGCCTTTTTATTTCCAAGTAATGGATTTGGATAAAACCTGCTGCATTATGTCAAATCCTATAGTTGGTGTCAGGGTCTGCAACGTACAGTTCCTGCTTCAATTGCTACCGCATTCATATTCTTTTTAGCATTAGTTAAAACAAAGGGCTGCTCTGTGAAAAAATGTAGAGAAAGCGTATGGTAGCTAGGGCTGATTTGTGAATGGGTTGGTGCGCCTGCTGCTTTCCCAATTGCAGAATGATAATCGGTCAACTTTCTTTATGCATATTCTTCGTTATTTTGTTTATATGCTAATATTGTTTCTCTTGCTCACTGGTATGTAAGGATGTTCTTGCAAACATGGAAGGTTGTTCATAAAAAGTAGATAGTAGTAATAAACAATTACAATTTTCAAGTAACAAGCTGTCTTGGCTGAACTTTCCCACGTAACATTGTATGCATGCTGTACTGATGCATTTCCTTTCATTTTAATGTTCCATTGTTGGCCAGCAACCGCGCTGCGGCATTTTTGCAATTGGTTAAGCTTAGCAAAGCCCTTGCTGATGCAGAGACCACAATTAAATTGAACCCCCAGTGGGAAAAGGTACTGCTGTTTTATTTTTCTTAAAAAAATTTCTTTTATTCTCAACAAACTTTTACTTTTAGAAAGAAAAATATCTTGATTTTCATTATTTCTTCCTTTAAAAGAACCTTTTTGATGCATCTACAGGGATATTTCAGGAAAGGATGCATATTAGAGGCCATGGAACAATATGATGATGTATGTCTAGAAGTTCTTTCACTCTTCCCATTGTTGTTGAAGGCCTTTTGGACAAGACCACATGATTTTAGTTTTCTGCTACTGATATTCGTACTGTTCATCACATGTTGTAGGCTTTAGCTGCTTTCCAAACAGCTTTGCAATATAACTCACAAAGCACAGAAGTATCAAGAAAGATAAAAAGGATTTCTCAGTTGGCGAGAGATAAAAAACGTGCTCAGGAGGTGGAGAAAATGAGATCCAATGTTGATATGGCAAGACAATTGGATAAACTGAAATCTGAAATGGTGAGTGTATTGGCCAATCAAGGATTCATGATTCTCTATGACTTTTGTTCCATATTATTCTGCATTTTATATGGCGTATATTATCTTTGTGCTTGAGCGAGAAATATAATCTCTCAGTCATTTTTCTATGTTATTCTTTGTTTGTATCTGCTTTTTCTTTCTTTGCCTGAATGGTGTGACTTGCAACTTTCATATATCAAGTTTCCTTAACTCCCTGAACTGTGTATGCAGGTAAGATGTTACTCATTAATTTCTCAGCAGCTTATATAGAGACTTTAATGGATCACTTGCACTTGGACTGTTTCAAATTTCAATCAGTCCTAATAAGAAGGATTAAGTCACTCTTTCTCTTTTGCAGTCTGGAAAGCGTGGATCTGAAGAATGTTGGGAAGACATGTTTTCTTTCCTTGTTGAGACAATGGAGACAGCTATAAAATCATGGCACGAAACTTCTAAAGTGGAGGCTAGAGTTTACTTTCTCCTAGATAAGGAAAAAACAGACACCGAGAAATATGCTCCAGCTGTGAATATTGATAAGGTATTAAATTTAGATCTTTCACTTTTCAAAATATCCCTTTTCTGATTGATTGAAAAATAATTTCAATGTATTTAGTTTTATGACCCCTTCTTTTCTGTTGAGATAAAACGAGTTATTGCAACCTCATCAGATTATTATCTCATATAAAGTATATATTTTTTGAGCCATAAACCATTATTCTTAAATTGTTTTTACCTAATCAATGCTTACCCGTTATTCCAGGCCTTCGAATCACCCCATACGCACGGCAGTTGTTTTTCATTTCTTAGGCAGTATGCTGAGGACTCTTTCTCCAGAGCAGCTTGTTTGGTCACTCCCAAAAGTATCATGTCTTATCCACAGGTACATTTAACTTCAAGTTGTGTCTCACATGCCTAAGTCTCTGTATCCCTGCGTGCATTGTATTTGTTTGTGTTCAAGATTTGAGTTAATATTTGGAGGTTTGACCTCTGGTGTGGGTTCAAGACTTCAAGTTGTGCCTTGTGTGCTTAAAAGGCTTTTGCATGGTGATTTGCATGGTGCTTTTGGGCAGTTTAGGTAGTTATCATTGGTCTTTCTCAAAAAAAAGAAAAGGAAAATAGTCGACTGATCTGTTTCAGATTTCACTAGCTGTTACTGATCCTCCATGTGATAAATTCAACTTAAATTCGCAGATGATTTAAGTTCAGGGCAGAGTGATGACTTATTGAATAAAAGGAATTTGTAGTTAACAAAGAGTTTTTAATCATCATATACTTTTTGCAGGTTTGGAAAGGTCAGGGATCAAGGAAATGGAAACATGGGCAACATGATGGTTTCTTTGTTCAATTTGAGACCCCTTTCCTGCGAAAGCTGTGGTTTATTCCTAGTTCTAGTGAACTAGGCCAGATATTGTGCAGGTCTCTCTCTCTCTCTCTCTCTCTCTCTCTCTCTCTCTCTCTCAGTGTCAATTTGTAACTATGGATGACTTTTTTAACTTGATATTTATAAGTACCAAAAATGCTTCATCAGTACTTAGGTTATATGTGATGGTTACATTTCTTTCCACCTTGAAGCTTTAGTTCTAATGTTGTGTTCTCTCTTTAAAGTGCAAAGCCATAGAAATATGGTCCCTTTTGCTTTTAAGAGAATGAAGAAATGGAAACTTTGAAAGCATATGGATGAGGAATTACCAGTAGGAATTGGGTTTTTATATGTTTTAATGTTTGTAAGATGCTGGAAGGAAAATTTCAGGGAAGCAGGCTCAGTGGGCTTGCTCACTTAATATGGTCTAAATAACCTATTATACAAGACCATGCTGTCAGAATATATGATCACAGCAACAATAGAGTTTTTATATTTGGTATTATATTTCCTTTAGGAGCTAGGTAATCTAAATGTTTGTGCCTCATTCAGGGATCCGGAGGATTTAGACATCGGTGCCCACGAATTGATTCCACGCCTATTCAAACAGTACAATTCATAGATGCCTGTATTTGCATTTTGGAGGAAAATCTCAGGCCCATTTTAGCGAGAGATACAGCCTTGGTGACAGTCTTTTGCCTCATTTTGCAAGGTTTTCTTTCGCCCTGGTAATTTGCAGGATGGTGCTTTCCATTATCATACCATGCATTTACTCGAGGTTCTGTTTCTTTCTAAAGAAATTCAAGCCTTTTTGTTTTGAGTGGTTGAATTTTACCGAGAGATTCCTTAGTGTGAGGTTGTTTATCCTGTTTTTCCGGTGTAATGAGTAGTTTGGCCCCTGTTGCTTATACGGTGAAAACTTGAAATTAGGTGCTACAGAGTTTATTTTGTAAAATTCTAAACAGCGATGTAACTGTTGAATAGGTCATCTATTTTGTTATTAATGCATGAAAGCTATATCTTTGCTGCCCATTATGCTATATGTATGGATGGAATTTTAGTATTCTAATGTGAATTACACAATTGTTCAAATTTTGTTGATGGATGCATAATCCATGTTATGACATTTCTTTATGCAAAAATCACAGTTTAATTTGGATTGCTGTTGCCAATTCTATAGATTTATTACTGTCGCGCCACGGCAATTGCACCTATCAAAGCGGCTAAAAGAATTATTGAAACGAATTCAAACGGAAGAAAAAAATCCGTTGATAAATGAATTCCAATTTGTTGACTATTACTTATCAAATCTTGTTCTATAATCTGGTTTGATCTTGTAGTCCAAATAATCCCGTACCATGACGTATCTGTAATAGTAATCATGAGTAAAACAAAAATACTTGTACAAACTGGCAAAGTAACCCCATCCCCAACGGTCCAAAGATTCAAATCTTTGTAATATTCTGAACCATTCATAAACATCCCAGCAAATACGATTAAAACATTTATAGCTCCCACGTAAATAAGGAGTTGTGCAACAGCTACAAAATAGGAGTTTAATAGAATATAGAATAAGGATATACAAACAAGAACCAGTCCCAATGAAAAGGCAGAATAAATGGGGTCGGTAAATAATACCACTCTCATACCTCCTAGTATAAGAACCGATCCCAGAAAGACTAAAAGAAAATCATGTATTGGTCCGGGCAAATCCATTATATGTAAAATAAGAGATAAATAAATCTAAATGTTTTTCATGACCTTATTGAAATACGAACAGAAAAAAAAATTATAATTTTTGAGCAATTCCTAATTAAATCCTAAGGGATATGAATAAATGTAAGTACAATTATTGGACTAATTTAATTCGTTATCTGAAAGAGTAGTTCTCATTTGAAACTATATATGTAAAAATAATTACAGATATATTAATTAATGGATTTTCAATCCAAATTAAGACGTGATTCTTAACCAACTAATCAACAGTTGGGAATTGTAGTTATTGACCAAACAAAACAAAAGAAACCCGATTCCTTTAGATTAGATCCAAAAAAAATGAACCTTAGTATTATTTATTAGTAAAGTAATAGTCTTAGTAAAGTAATTATAAATTATTCTTTAATCAAGAGATTTACTTTTTTTTTTTAGGCGAATTAAAAATTGTTCGAATTGTATAATCGTCAATTACTGACATTGGTAAACGACCCAAAGCAATTTAATTATAATTCAATTCGTGACGATCATAAGTAGAAAGTTCATATTCTTCAGTCATTGATAAACAATTTGTTGGACAATACTCAATGCAATTACCACAAAACATACAGACTCCGAAATCAATACTGTAATTAAGCAACCGTTTCTTGCGAATATCAGTTTCCAATTTCCAATCAACAACAGGTAGATCTATAGGACATACACGAACACATACTTCACAAGCAATACATTTATCAAATTCAAAATGCATTCGACCGCGGAAACGCTCAGCGGTGATTAATTTTTCATAAGGATATTGAATAGTTACAGGTAAACGATTTGCGTGAGATAAAGTAATCATGAAACTTTGACCAATGTACCTTGCAGCTCGTACTGTTTGTTGACCATAATTCATGAACCCAGTTACCATAGAGAACATATCATTAATATATATTATGAATAATTTTATGTTTGTTTATTTCTCTTGTTTGAGATAAGTTGTAAATTTACCTTACAGTGAAAAGAGTTGGGAAGAAGTTGTTAATAATAGATTACCGAGAGAAATAGGTAAAAGAAATTTCCATCCAAGATTCAATAGTTGGTCCATTCTTAGCCTCGGTAAAGTCCATCTTGTTGTGATAGGAATGAACAAGAACAAATAAGTTTTAGCTAATGTAATAAAGATACCAATTGTCGCTCCAAAAACTCCACATGTTTTATTTATTTCAAAAAGCTCAGAAACATATATGTCCGGAATAGAGATATTCCAACCTCCCAAGTAAAGAACTGTTACAAATAATGAAGAAACTAATAGGTTTAGATAGGAAGCAACATAAAATAAACCAAATTTTATACCCGAGTATTCGGTTTGATAACCTGCTACTAATTCTTCTTCTGCTTCGGGTAAATCAAAAGGTAATCTCTCACATTCTGCTAGGGAAGAAATGATAAAAATGATAAACCCTATAGGCTGACACCACAAATTCAATCCCCAAAAACCGTATTTTGATTGCGCCTCAACTATATCAATTGTACTTGAACTGTTAGATAATTATAGTCGGTGATACCATTACTGTTACCATCGCTATTACAGAACCGTACATGAGATTTTCACCTCATACGGCTCCTTAAAGGCCAGAAATAAATCTAAGGATTGCGTCAGTATTATTTTATCTTGGTACGTTTGTAGGATGGATAAAGTCAAAATCTATTGGACGGTCCTAAATTAGACCAATTGAATTCTGTCTGTTATAATTATTTAATAATAAATAAAAAAGGTACTTCAGAATCGATCTCACCCTTTCTTTAACTTTAATAATTTCAATAAGAATTTTAATTCTTCTTTGTTGAGTAATAACTTAATTCTTCAATAAAATACTTATTGTAGAAATATCAATAACCCGTTTATTTCACGTACGAAAAAAATTCTATAATTAATTCATGAATTATGACACAAATTCTATATCTATTAATATGTATCTGGGAAATAAAAAAGGTATATTTTTTATTTTTTTATTGAAATTGGATTTCTTTCTCTTTTTTTCGTTCCTATTCTTCTTTCTATTTCTGAGAAAAAGGGGGCTTACAAAATAAAGTAAAGGATTATTTCGTTCCCAATAGTTATTTATTTAATCGGTGGATAGGAGCATACTCTGGATTGGAATCGTGTCGTGGGGAGTATTGCCTGATCATTTCTACCAACTTAAAGCCCCAATGAGTATTCTTTGTTTGTACATTATTATGTAAAAATGTCATTTTGGAGAATTTACATAATCTCCATTACTAATCCTTTACATATCTTGGTGTTTCTAATCACCCACTCGTTTTTGTTCAACCCCCCCTGTGGTAATACATACAAATGATAGTGAAAACTCAATATGGTTGATCTTTTGAGCCCGCTTCAAGTCAGGATGATTAATCAACCAATCTTGGGGGAAACGGTCGCTTCTGTTTATGTTTATTTCCGCTTAACTCTCTAACTCTTATACATAAAAAATGAGACTCAATCTTTTTACTGCGAATTTATATATAAGCTGTTTTCTTTCACTCATATAACTATTTGATTTAGTTCATCAACCCGAATAATGAATAAAAAAAATGAAGATATCTACATCTACTTAATTCATTCCAACCCTTTCTTTGAAAGGAAGGAATAAAGAAAAGTTTATGTCTATGTATCAACGAATCACACGTAGAGATATTGATAACACACATAAAGTTAATGGTATTTCATAACTAATCGATTGAGCAGCAGCTCATAGACCACCTAAAAAGGAATATTTATTATTTGACCCGTACCCTGACATAAGAAGTCCAATTGGAGCAATACTAGAAATGGCAATCCATAAAAAAACACCGATGTTGAGATCCGCTAAAACAAGGTGATAGCCAAAATGAGCTACTGAATAGCTTACTAAAATTGATATGATTGCTATGGATGGCCCGATACTGAATAAACGGGTATCCCCCCTAGATGGAAGAAGATTTTCTTTGAAAACCAGTTTTGCCCCATATGCTAGAGCTTGAAGAATTCCCAAAGGGCCGGCGTATTCAGGTCTAATACGTTGTTGTATCCCTGTGGATATTTCTCTTTCTAACCATACAATTACCAGTACGCCTATTGTGATTCCCAATACAAGAGTCAAAATAGGAATAAGCACCCATATAATTCCATAAAACTCTTTTAAAAACTCTAATCTAGAAAAAGAATCAATATCTTGTACTTCTGGTGTATCAATTATCATTTCAACGATCAACTTCTCCCATAATGATATCTATACTACCTAGTATCGTCATAATATCAGCCAATTTCATTCTTTTAACTAACTGAGGAAGAATTTGCAAATTGATAAAACCCGGGGGGCGGATTTTCCATCTCCAAGGAAAACCACTCTGATCCCCTATCAGAAAAATTCCCAGCTCTCCCTTTGGGGCTTCGACTCTCACATAAAGTTCTTGTTTCGGCAATTCAAATGTAGGAGAAGGCTTTTTACTAATAAATCGATATTCAAAATCATTCCATTCAGGATTCCTTTCCCTATCAAAGTATCGTATTTCTAAATTCTCATAGGGTCCCCCTGGAATTCCTTCCAGAGCCTGTTGAATGATTTTTATAGATTCTATCATTTCACCAATTTGGACTAGATAACGAGCCAACGAATCTCCTTCTTTTTGCCACTGTACCTCCCAATCAAATTCGTCGTAACATTCATAATGATCAACTTTACGAAGATCCCATTGTATTCCGGAAGCTCGCAGCATTGGTCCCGATAAACCCCAATTTATTACTTCCTCTCTACCAATAATGCCTACTCCCTCGAAACCCAGGATATGGGCAAAAAGGGATACTTGCTTCAAACGAAATCACTTTCCAGTTATAATTCCAAAGCAACTAGCATCTGTGGTGCTTCTTGTTTCTTGTATTTTATGGTGTGTTATGTTTGTAATATGTTATACTTCTATGTCAGGATTTGTTCCTTTTACTTGCCATGCAAATACCCAATTATTTTATTTAGAAGTATCTGCCATGCCCGATTTGAGACATGAGAAGGATCAGGAAGAGCAGTTGGAGCATTAGAGAGAAGCAATTTATTCTAATTAGAGACATTACAGGAGGGGCTGGGGACAGAGGAAAACCAAGCCTCTAAAATCTCTACAAACCACAAGCCTCGAATATCATCTACATTTTTCATAATCTCAATTTAGTGTATAATAATAATAATACATAAGCTTATTTCTTATAATCTCCCTAGCTATGCCTTCATCTGCAAGGAAACCCTCCTTTCTCCCACCTGTGGATCCATCAATCGAGTTAGATATATAGCGGTTCTCTTTCTGTCAAAAGCGGCTGCCACACATATAATTGAGGTCAGACCCATTTTAGTATCAAAAACTTTCACCCCTTGATTGATCATCACAGATTAGACATTGTCATCTTTTCTGTTTACTTCTGTTTCTCCGGGATTGGGTTTGCAGGTGTGCAGCATGAAGTTACATGCTGATACAGCCTCTCCCACTGTAACATAGATCCATTCCTGACCAATTTTCTCGATGAACTCGGATTTCTCAAGCTTCTTAATCACCTCGCTTCGAGGGTTTGCTAACACAAGCTGATAGATCAAAAGAAAGGAGGAGAAGAATATAAATATAAGCACATGATCAAACAAATATATGAACTAAACTGCCCAACAACACTAGTCAACCATAGTCCATTATAAAAGCTGGAAAGAGTTAGAAGTGAAATGCAGTTTCATACCTTGAGACCCTTTATGTCAACATTTTTCTTGACCTCTTCAAGCATGCTGATCCCACTGGTATCAATGCTGCCTACAGCTGTAATTTGATTTTAATTTTAGCAACAGAGTAATTATAAAGGTCAGTGCAGGAGATAAATTTCAATTTGTGACTGCTGCAGAATGATCACTTACTGCTAAGGTCTAGTATAACATAGTGTAAGCTTGTTTCTCCAGAAGATTTTAGCTTGTCTTCCTCCTCATATATCCATCTTGAGATCCTGAGAACCGAGATTTTAAGCAAAGGTTAATACTCTACAATGCTTGACGATAATATGTTTTTCGTAAATTTCTTTTCTTAATTGTGCACTTCAAGTTTACCTTTCCCGTAAATAGTTTGCATTGGCAAAATAGATGGGTGCATCAATTTGAAGAATGAGAATTCCTGGAATGTTGTTTGCATCTGGGTATTGATCAATGCTTCTGTAAATCGATGAGTTTGGAATGTTGCCTAAAGTAAAAGTCCTTGGCCTAGCTACAAATAGCAGCACCCTTAGCATGGAAACTGTAACCTGCATGTCCAATATATCAATCAGAAATGTCTACGCAACAGTTTTTTCTTATGACAAAGAAAAGAAAAGAAAATATGTGTCTACTTACTGCAATGACTAGGCCAATCTCAACACTGCCAAAGACAACACCAACATATGCACCTAGGCACACAATGCAGTCCACCTTGTCTACTTTCCAGAGGTGGATTACAGCTTCATAATCAATGAGGCCAAGCATGGCAGCCATTATAATGGCGGAGAGCACCACAAGTGGAGTGTAGTGGAACAATGGCGTCAAGAACAACAGTGTGAACATCACTGCAGTTGCCATTACAATATTCGACACGGCAGTCTTGCATCCTGCATTGAAGTTCACAGCACTTCTCGAAAATGGTCCTGCAAGTGAAAATCAGTCATGAATATGGATTAGTGGTTCGGGTGACAACACAATCACAGTCTAACAAGAGAACATTTCCTATTATCTACATTTCAGAGCTGTATGTACCGGCAGTCAAGTAGCAAGAAGTGCAAGAGCCTGCAATGTTCATCATCCCGAAAGCGATCATTTCTTTGTTACCATCAATGTGGTAGTTCTTGAATGCGGCGAAACTTCTTCCAACAGCTACTCCTTCCTGCAAATTCACCACCAGAACCCTAGCAATGTTAGCCTAAACCCTCCCTCATTGTATTGATGGTTTGGGATGCAGTTAGTGAGTTATGAGTGAGATTTGAGGAGTTTGGGGGACTTACAGCAAGGCCTATGACACCAGTGATTATCCCAGTTTTAATGGCTGTTGTAAGATATGGTGACCCAAAGGCCAGCTCAGAAACAGATGGTGGGTTCAGCCCTTTCTTAAGGTGCCCAATCTGCAAAAACAAAGCAAGCCTGTCATTATATAAAAATAAATAAATAAATAAATAATAGCGTGCCTCTAATTAGCCTCAAGTGCGTTATACATATTAATAATACTACTTGCATCACATTTACAAACGATGATCAATATGTTCAGTAAATATATGTTAGATAGAGAGTGAGATACTTACTACTTGAACGCCATGTTTTTCAGCATGGGTTACAAAAACCAAAATGCTTCCCAGGATCACAGAGCACAGTGGGGCCATTGCGTTTATCCAAAAGAAGGCTGGTTTTCTCTTGCTCTAATTGTCATCAACATAAATTCATCATCATAAGTACAAAAACTAATATTTTACTGGAAATATAGCGATGTTAATCTCAACATAAAAAAATTGTCATTTCTAAGTCCACAAAATAAATAAAATAAATGAGTATGAGGATGGGAATGATAATAATTTTATTTCCTGAATCGGGTTTGGGAATGGGAATTGGCATTCCGCCCATCCCACCTTATTTGATATTTTTATTGCATCATAAAATTTTGAGTGGTTTAATGTTTTTAAATTAAAAATAAATAAAACGCCAACTGGGTATATCATAGTTTAAAAGAATTGAACTTCATCAAAATTTTAATTATTTCACTAATGTTTTTCGTTGAAAAAAAGTTACGCAAGGGAAGGTAAAGATAAGGACAACTCACTATAAATTTCTTGAATATTTTACTTTCTCCATGGCTTTAATTTTTGTTTTAAAAAAATCTATACCATTTATAAATGCTAAATTCACTAAAATTGTGAAGCATCGAAATTTAAGTCATAACAATTGCGTTTTTTTTCTTCTTCTAATTTTGTGTAATTATGTTATTAGATTATGAATTTGAATCATTGATTCAGTTGCTTATTATTTAATTTGTAACATACATATTCAAACTCTCACATAATCATTTTCAACTTTTATTGTGTCCAAAGAGGTCACAGAGATATAATCCCTTATATTGTGGAAACAAAGTAATTCAATAAGAATCATATATATTTCCTTAGAAAGCGTTCTGTCGATGAATTCTCAGCAAACTTTTTTTTGACTCAAGAGATCGAGTTAATTGCATGGTTGAAACAAAAGTAATTATAATTGGCGTTGGTGGTGTGTTGACGTTTTATTAGTTTTGACAGCAACAAGTGGGTAAAACGACATGCATGAAAATAATTCCTTAATTCTTCCTCAAGTTTAAGA
This sequence comes from Prunus persica, assembly GCF_000346465.2. NCBI lineage: Eukaryota > Viridiplantae > Streptophyta > Magnoliopsida > Rosales > Rosaceae > Prunus > Prunus persica. Next base: position 1,394,936 of record NC_034009.1, read on the forward strand.
TATTATAATTACACTCTCCAAATCATTAGAGCAAAGCAATTTAAGCAAACACCATGGAGTGCCATGTACTTACAAAGTATCTTGTGAGCAGGAGAAAGAAGAGGAAACAGCATCCCAGCACAGCACTTTCCCACCTCCACTGCATCATAACCCAGCCTCCATCATCCATGATATAATATTTTAATGTTCAAAAAGGCAAACATATATAAAAAGGTGACAGCTTTTTAGATTAGATTAGATTAAAAAGAGAATTTGTATACCTGGTGCACTTGGGAGAAGATAGATTTCATGACAGATATAAGATCAGTCTCATGAGTGAAGTGAACCAACCCAAGTACCCCTTTAAGCTGCTGAAGACAGACAACAGTGGCTGCTCCACCCATGAAACCCACTATTGTTGCATGAGACAGAAAGTCCACGACAAACCCAAGTCTGCAAATATACAACATATATACATACAAAACATCATTTCAGAAATTAAAGAGAGGGTGCTTCTTGCTTGGTCTTTTTTTTATCAAATCTTAATGTATACCTTAAGAGGCCAAGAGAAGCCTGAAAAGCTCCAGCAAAGAAGGTTGATGTGAGAGCCAGCTGAACATAGAGCTTAGGGTTCTCAGTAGGGCTAACCACCTTCCCCAACATAGAAGATATGAGAAGCGATGCAACCGCCACGGTACCAACTGCCAAATCCTTTGAGCTTCCCAGCATGGCATACACCAATGGAGGCACAAAACTCGAATCTGCATTTATTTTCGAAAATAATAATTTCACATTTGTCTTTTGCAAACAAGAGAGTTTGGCAATATAAGATACTTATGATAATGTATAACTCAGATTCGGAGTTGAACAACGTAAGTATTTGTATGACGAGAAAACATTGCCCTATAATATATGCATATGATATTTGATTTCACATAGATCTGGATACTTACATAGGCCAATAATTGCGGGCAGGTTGGCCAAGTTTGCATAGCTTATCCCTTGAGGAACTGCAAGACTGGCAATGGTGATTCCAGCAATGAGATCAGATTTGAAGAAGTCAAAGGTGTAGCGAGGAGCCCATTCGAGGATGGGCACAAAGTGCTGCAAACCCAGCACAAGTTTTCTAGACGGGGGCTGGTTCTTAAATTGCCTGAAAGGGTCATCAGGAAAGAAAGTCTCTTTTAGAGATGATTTCAGGGCCTTCAAAAATGGTTTGGCTGGAGGAATTTCAACGCGGTGTGGGCATTCATAATCTGCGTTACCCATTTCACCTCAGAAAAACACTTGAGCTAACCAGAGGGAGCTAATTAAGCAGCTAGATGATCAAGGTTTGGCTTATATATATGGGTTGGTGCTTGTGTGCTAATATATATATATATAAATAGCAATGGGATGTATAAATATGTATAGCGTTTTGTCCTAAGGGTTATGGTATGCCAGAGAGGGATTGGAAGCAACTGGTGGTTAAAATGCTTAATTAGCTCTAGCAATGAAACTCTTGGCGAGCTGGGGGTATTATATAAGGTGGTGAATGTGCGACTTAGAGAGGGAAATTATGGAGGGAGGGATCTTTGAGTGCGTAGCGGGACCCACATGTGGAAATGACTACAGAAGTTTAATATGCATTTTAAATGGAATGCTGCAGTTAGGAGGGATCACGTCCACTTCGGGCTGAAGTGTGGTTCCTTCTATGTTTGCTAAGACAGTGCTCGCTTATTCCAAAATGATTAATTGTTATTGGGTTTAGTTAAAGTATTTTTTATTTTAGATATAGGTTTTTTGATATTTATTATCTTTTTTTGTTGTGTTAATTTTACTTTTTGATGTAAATAAGGAAAATATATTGAAAATCTAAATTTAATGCATTATTTTTTGTAATTGAATTTCAGAATTTAAATTTTGAATTATTTTTTTGATAATATTTACCTAATATATTGATAAAATACAATTTAATCAATCAAAAGTAAAGACCAGCATATTATACTATTTGATCATACAAGCACCTACATAAGATTATATACCTGATGTACATGTAAATACTGTTATTTTTAACAACGAAAAAAATACGAGGATTAAATCCAACTTATATTCTAAATGTTAAACTTATCCCAAATTTTCTAATAACAAAACAAATAACATGTGTCGAGATATGATGAACAACTTTTATGTGTCTTACACATCTGATTTTAGCTAAGTTATGCTATTTTACACTATCACACGACTCGAACAACTCGATAGAATTTTTTTTCCTCTAACTACCACCACCAACACCATGTTGCTTATTAGGCTCTTGGTCAGCAGCTCCCGACATCGATCACAAATTGCAGCAGCTCACCACTAGGAGGAACGTGGCATATGTAGTACACGTGGTGCATTGTCATTGGGTTGGAGAGTCGTCAAGCTCTACACATGTGTTAGGTCACTGATTTGAGGGCCTGAGTTGGAGGTTTAGATTTAGAGAAGATCCGAAAAAAATAATATATAATTAGCACTTTTGGAAGTTGAGGATACAATAATTCTTGAACCCCATTATCATATGATTATTAGTCACTATTATTAAGATGAGAATAATACGAAATCTAGTTGCTTGCAGCTGTGCTTAATCTTTAATTAGTCGGCTAAACAAGTTGTGCTTGTGCCAAACAACGCCCACCAAATTTGATACTTACAGAATGTTTTAGATATTTGGAACCACCATACCACCTTCCCAATATTGATTAGAGTATTTTCCACGTAGCAGTGCTACCTTGGAAGGGAACATTAAGAAAAGGAATTTTGATTTTGATTTCAATGTGTCAACAAATACTCTTGTTTTATGTTTAATAATCTAAATTATACAAATTAAACGCGACTCATATTAAATGTTAAGCAATATTGTTAAGAGGTTTATTGTTTTACTTTGTCCTATGAACTTCCAATTTGGTTTTGAGCCCCTTAATCTTTCAAAACGTGTTAATGTGCCCCCTTCTGTCAAAATTAGGCATTTTCATCCATTCAAGTTAATTAATATTTAGTTCGACCAACTTAAAGCTTAATTGACTTGACCAATTCTTCCCTTCAAATCATACTTTGAATGGGAATTTCATAGATGAAGATGGGCGAAAACGGCGATTTCATGAGTGAAAATAGTGTCTGAAAGGAAGAATGAGTTGAATCAATTAGAGTTTAAGGGGGTAAAACCAAATCCTAACTTGAATAGACAAAAATATCCTTGAATTTGACGGAGGAATTAACAAACTTAACAAAATGGAGCACATGACACATTTTTGAAAGATTAGGAGGACTCAAAACCAAATTGAAAGTTCATAGGCCAAAGTAGAATAAGGTCTAGAATTTAGGGGGTATTGCTAAAATTGTCTCTTGTTAAGACAAAGACAAGACGAGAATCTCGTTTCATAATTTATTTTCTCCATATTGTCATATATATACATATATATTAAATTAATTAGCAGAAAAAGATGGAGAGTCCATGTTAGGAAGGAATATTATTTCAACATCCTTCACCAAAGTCAGGTGGCCATCGCAATCGGCATTATTTCATTTACATAGGAGGGTTCTAGCTGTCATGAAGATTCCTAGTAAACGTTAAACCGATAATATTTAACTGAATAAAAAAAAAATAAAAATAAAAGAGAGGGGATAAGATTTTGCTTTAGGCTTTCAAAATCTTAAGATCTATACAAATAATATTATGAAGAAAGAAAAAAAAAATTAGAAAAGCACATTGATTTATATAGTTGACTTGTGGTCCAACTTTCCAAATCCAAGTTGTTCCTCCTCCTAAAATTAGAAAAGTTGACCACAGTCGCACAGGATTAGGGTAGCGGTCAGACTCTCAGAGACACTTGTCAACAAGATAATTGTGAGGCTGTTTTTTTAGGTACATACCTACCCTTTTTCTCACATACCAACCTTTCTCCTTTGTTTGTTTCCTCTTTCCGAATCAAGGTGAATCAAATTTGGTTTTTGTTGTTGTTGTTGCTATTTTTCTTTTTAACTTTCGTGCACTTGTTGTAACTACAACTAGTTATTTGTACCATATCTCTGATAATATAATACGAATATGAATAAAATGGTCGGCTTAATTTATGATATTGTGATTATGTTATTTTTTTGGGATCTTCTTCAAGCTTAATTAGATGCGAACAACACATGTGATACACTTAATATTTTTCATGTTTGCTCGAAAGTTGGTTTGACTTCAATGAGAATTTTGTAACATAGACAAATTATTTTTCTTTCTTCTTTTTTTTTTTTCCTCAAAGAAAACGGTCAGTACAGAGAATAAAAGGATGAGCATGTGTTTATGTGGAGAACCGTTGTCACTAAATATAAGAAGGTTCCTCTGGATGTTGCTCCATGGAAACGTTAAGAATGTGCTAAACTTAACTTGATGTGTTTCATGTGGGAGGTAATGATAGCCCAATAGATTTTAAGGCGGCCACAGTCTACAATAGAAACTCTCTCCTTTTTCTTCTTTTTCTTCCTTTTTTCCACAACCCTTAATCATGGCAAGAGCAGAATGATAGTGATATATCAACAAGTCCACCCGCGGAAGAGTCAGTCTCATTAGACGTCACATATCCATCTATTTTCAGAGAAGATGCTAAAAACTTATCCATAACCCTAATTTCTTTTTGGGATAAAAATGTCAGTGTGCTTCATGTCCATTGTATACCCGAAGAGTGTTAGTCTTTTTTTGTTTTTCTAAATTAAGTGTTTAATGGATATGTTGTATAAGTCTTTTTTAAGAATCATCGCATCAAACGAGCAACATATGATGGGTACATATACGTAGATGTTGTATACAAATCATCTCACCCCGAAAGGTTTTATTTTTGGGGTGGGAGTTCTACAAGTCTTACTCTTGGTCTGTCAATAATACAAGCTAAATAAGTTTTTCCAAACCTTGTATTGAAGTCAAGAATATTAATTTCTTCCTAAGCGCAGCAGGATCATCTCACAGACCTTGAAAACAAAGAGATAAGAGAGCCGTTGTTAGTTAATTATTTTAAATCCAGAATCAGAATGATTACTCCGCGTGCGTGAATCCAGAAGCAACATATGATGATTCCGATTAACAAAATTTGACCTTAATTAAGCATATATATCAAATGGCCACATAAGAGTTTCACAAGTTGATGACACAACGGATGCAACAAAGTCTCCTTAATAATTGATCCGATTTCATGATGATTATTTTCGATTTCCAGAGCTGCAGTTAAGCTTAATGCATTATAAAAGTAAACGAATTGCAACATGATTGAAAACATGCTCATCACATGATTGAAAAAAATATACAAAAAGTAGTGTGGAAAAATGTAGAACAGAGGGCAACTTACTTTTGAGTACATTTTCATTGGAACGGGGTTGAAATTAGGTCACACTAATCATGATCAGATAGCTATTATAAGGGTTCTCGACTCCCATATCCAAATTAAGACATTACAAGTTAAGAACCTCCCCAGAAGAAACCTACTATTTCCCAATCTCTCTCTCTCTCTCCCCCCCCAGAAGAAACCTACTATTTCCCAATCTCTCTCTCTCTCTCTCTCTCTCTCTCTCTCTCTCTCTCTCTCTCTCTCTCTCTCTTTCTCTGTATCATTTGCCACTAACAAAAATCACTGCTCTACGTCATTTCAACGATAGGCTCTGTACTTTGGAGATCGACCTCAAGGATGATGTGTGCAATTTGTGGGATTGAAGAAAACTCTATTAAACTAATCATGTCTGGTGCTAATGCTAATTAAGACCATCTTCAACCATGTTAGTGCTAAACTCAAATTTTTATCTTTCAAAATATAACTATTCATCTATTGCCCGGACTCAAACTGTTTTTTCCTCCAACCATGTAGACTCATAATTTTAGTCCGCAACTTTATTAAATTATTTAAAAATGGTTAACCGTAATTTTGTTTTGCCGTCAATTTTTTCTTGATATAATTTTTGTTTAAACATTAATAATTTAATTTTCTGAACATTTGAACCTAAAAAAATCCAAAATCCAAAACATAATATAATTTCACTTAAAAATAAAAGTACAACAAAAGGATGTGTATTTATAGAGTTGGGATGAGTATTGAGGTTGGATCTAATTAGATTAATTATTATAAAATAAAAATTGACTGTTGGATGTGATTTTTCCCGTTGAAATTGCCTAGATATAATCTTGGCCATGATCATATATAGCCATTGCAATTTTTATTTAAAAAGAACGAACATACACCCATGGGTGAACCACTATGTGGGCTCCGGTGGGTTGTAGCCGTGATGTTTTTGGTCGAAAAAAAAAAAACCTATATAAACCAGTATCTTAACCTAAAAATAAATAAAATTACACAATTTTATACATTGGCAACACCAATACGCATAGATTTTATACAGTGATTTGGGCTTTTCACATGTAAGCCCATAAATAGGGTCCAAAATATAGAAAAACCCTACAACACTCAAACCTCAGGAAAAACCCCATTTGACTTTCAAATGGACCAAATATAGCATACAAGCCTTGAAAAACTGGAAAAATTACAAGACTTCCATATGTTGTAAATGCATGAGTTGGTGAATGACCACCATACCTTTTAGCATTCCACCCTTTCTAATTCTATGTAACTTATGCCTTAAATATTTGTAGTTAGTGCTTGTAACTTATTCATATGTTGTCAATGTATTACTTAATCTCCTATCTTGTAAGCCTATAAATATGTAGTTCTACCATAGATGAAGAGATGAGATATAGAAGTTGATTGACACAAATTCGATTGTCTTTCTCTACTTTCCAATTCTCTCTGCAATTTTCCCTTAGTTATATAACACCATTAGAATTTTTTTTCTAAAAATCATAATGCAAGGATAATAATGGTATTCCACACATCATTCGAAATAAAAAATAGTACCGTTGGTCCTTTTGGGGTTTTGTAGTTCAATTTATAATGGGTTCTATTATAAATTTCTCATTCATTTAGGGCAAATCTTATGTTTTCTAGTGGATTCTAATTTACATTATCGGATCTGAACGCTTGGCGATTCGCTTACTTGTTTTTCACTACATCACATTATTGGGAGAGAATATATCAGAGAAATTAGACTTATCAACATCACACTTTGGTTCCTACTAAATTTTTTGTTGGATTAGACTATACAGAATCTTTGTTATATAGATAGTTATTTGGGAGTACTACTAATTAGGGCAGAGAGCAAATGCGGTTGTTGCCCTTGTGGGGTTATTAGAGGAACCTACTGGAGAGCCACAAACAGATATGTGAAGGGGATTGTGGGAAGCACATCAAGAGCTGAGCACATCAAGAACTGAGCACAAACAGATATGTATGGCTTAAGTTATTAAGAGATCATGAGAACATCAATAACTGAGTTGCTTCCCATTCAATTACTTGTGGGAAGCACTGTTTTGAGCATCACCATGCGATTATTGCATTAAAAAGATGATAAAGAAGGGCCCTAGCTATGCAATAATATCCTGTTGAATTTGATTTATATCATGAGCAGCCCAACAGGCAATAGCCATTTAATTTTATTGATAACTACCATACAGATTGATGTGGAGCTGCAAATGAAAGAGAACCATGTGTTAAATTGAGGTGCAATATTGACCACATTGTAGGAACTTTCAACATTTTAGATTGCTTTATGATTAGTCGGATCGCAATATTGCAAAAGGTGATGAATTTTCGTGGATCAGCTGGTTTCTTGCTGCAGAAGTACTTATAATTAGTCCTTATTTGATTCCTGGGGCCAATTAATGAGGCTTATATTGTGTTTGCAGCTTGTACTATATTCCTTCTGTAAGGTTCATTTTGTGCCACAAAATTAAAAGATATATGATTCTAATCTAATCAATGTGGCTGATGGTTTTTGTGTCTAATTTATGAATACAATTATCGCTTGTCTCTCAAAAAACTCATAAGAGAAAAACTAATTGGACCTGGTTGACCAAAAAAATAAAACAGATTTTGGAGATATGGAAAGTTCTGCAAATTAAATACCCAATATAGATCTCTATTAATTCAATAATGGCTCTCCTTTCCAAATAATGCAAACTCGTAGGAACCTGCATATTCCTCCCAAGTGCTATGAATAATTGGCGTAATTTAGTATATTAATTACCATCTGGTAGGCTCTATTTTGTTTAAACATGGTTTTGTTGTTGAGGAATATTAATAGTAGAGGACCAAAATAAAGCCACAGAAAGGGTCCAAGAAGAATGGTGAGTGGACCAAACTGCGATGTGCTAAAAGAGAAGACAAAAGTTAGTGATGGGCACAAACAAATTATTCACCCACATGCTGCTGCCTACCATGCCATCCCTTTCATTTGTTCTTGTCAACTGCCGCCATGAATTCATCACCTCCCACACAGGAGAAAATTTTACTAGGATATCATTGTGGCGTTATTCCAAATTAATCACTTATTATTATGTGTTTTAATTTTTTCGACATGGAAATACGTAATAGACTTGGAATACGATTACATGTATGTTCGCTCCTCACTTGCCTGAAATGAAGTCAGCATTCTGACCTTCTTATATATATGTGTCAAATTTCTGCAGGTGTCTTGCTCCCCCCATCACGTATAATCGCTGGCTATAATTGGTATATACAAGTGATGCTGGGAAAGCCAATTGCATTTTGAGCAAGGGGTTGGCTAGATAGACAAATATGTATCATAGTCCATGACCACTCTGCACTAGGCTTCAACTTAGCACAAAATGAGATTGGTGCGTTTGTGATTTGGGACCATTACAGGTATTTAAGCAATGACATATGTCGCTGACCATATGAATAAACAAGGTATAATGCATGGTGCTATAGTGAGAAAATATGTTCAATTCTCCTTGTAACTTTTGGCAGAGGAAAATGATGGTCACCAAACTTGAATCGCTTTGCATCTCTATTTTTTTGGGTCTCTAGAAATTTTGATGAAGATAATCATAGATGTTTTAAGCAAACCAGGTCCCCCACATATGTGTAACTTAATTACACAACCACAAAACTCATTAGACTCTCTCAGCCTTAGATTATAGCACTGTGAATCTAAACTATTGATCATATAGGTTTTTGCTTAAATATGTTGTCCAAATTCACAGTCGGGGATTATAAGAGCATTTTCATAACAATACAAGTTTAACATGACAACATCATCCATATATTTGTGCGCAATTAAGAATAAGTGAAAGACCTTGAATCCACAGGAGGAAACATGACGGAAATACACGACTTAACCACAGGAAGTTAACAAAAAGAACAAAAGGAAGCAGAAAAGGAAGCCAGAAAAAGGAAAAGATCTTACTACACCTTTTAGATATTGACAGAAGAAGTGACCTCCATGTTAGCTGTATATGGTCTTTCTGGTTCTCTACCCACCTCACACACCAATTCACACATGTATAAAGGACAATGTATATATATGACACGTTTGACAAGATATTAGCAGCAGCAATCAAATCGAAGAAGAAGGGTTTCAAAGTTTGAAGAAATTGTGAGGAGTACACAAGCATTTGGTGGACTTTTTCTGAATTATTGAGGAGAAGGTTGGACTTTGTAAAGAATATTCTCAGTGCAGGGCATAGTAACCAAACCAAGTGCCTTCTTTTCTTCTTAATTTTTTCAGAAAGGATAAAAAGACAATTTTAATTATTACGTCTGTTGTGGTGAGTTGAGTTGGGAATCTCTGGTCTCTCAGACCCATGAATAGCACTGCATATGGAGATATTGGCAAATTGCTTGCTTTGAGGTTGATTTCCATTATTTTACTCCAAGTGTGAGACTTCTAGTGATGCTTATCATGTGACACTTATTCACCAAATATATATCTACATATCTCCATATCTATATATATACACACATTTCACTTACATTTGGGGTGTGTTTCAGTTAAATATTTTTTGGTATTATTTAAAGAATAATATGCAATGTCAAAATTTGGTGTTGGTGTAATATTTTAACTAGTTAAGAATATATAGCTTTTATCAAGTGGGAGTGCGGGAATTTAAACTTAGGAACTCTTCTAACATTAAAAATATGTAATTAAAATCTATCTAATGAAAACAGCATTAGTTTAGAGTACAAATAAAGGCTATATAGTAAATGAAGACTTTCATCCCGTTTCACGTGCATCATGTGTTAGAATTGCTGCAAAGTGAGGATTGTGGAAGAGAAAGTTTTGAGGTAAATGGTTATTTAATTTCTATATTACCCTTAAAAGTTGGAAGTACCCACATAACATCAGTAAGTTAGGATTCACTTACATAAAACATTCGCGTTCATTAGTGGAAACAAAACAAAACAAAACAAAGAACGACAAAAACTAATTAATTGTTGTTGCCAGTCAGAATAAAAATAAGCAATGTCTAAACGTAAATAAATAAGTAATGCTATAAAAATAAAACAGAAAAAATTTCTTATAACGGAGATAGCACTGTTTTATTATTTTTGGCCATAAATACAATGACACTATAAAATTATTTCGTGTGTCATTGCGCTATTGGTCAGGGATAGTAAACAGTGTTATCCTTGTTGCATAAAAGTCTCTCTCCGAATAGACGAGACGAGGACCATATCAAATCAAGTTTTCTTATTCAAAGCCTCGACACATGTATGAGCTGGAGTTGACATTAAATAAAAGAAGGTAAAAAATAACTTTTGGTCCCCGTAGTTTATCACTTTTACCACAAAGGTCCCTCTAGTTTCAATTTGATCAATTTTGTCCCGTATAGTTTCAATTCCAAGCAATTTAAGCATAGTCCCCAAAAAATTTGTCAAATTACTCTAAAATGAAGGGGCATTTCGGTCCAATCTTACAGCCCCTCCCCAACCGCATGACAACTACCTTCTCCCATCCCTCCTCCCCCTCCCAACCTCCTCCTAACTCAACCCGCTCCCCACCCTATAGCCAAGACCCAACCACCCCCACTACCACCTTATCCGCTCCCCTTCCCGACCAAACATTATTCTACCCTCTCTCCACAACCACCTTTTCCCCTCTATCTCTCTATTATTAAAAGCAAAACTTAATTTCATGCATTGCCCTAAACCTCTTTAGGACTTGAAAGCATACGAAAAGTTGCAGTAGGGTCTGTTGGGGCTGGTTGGGGAGGGGCTACAAAATTGGACCAAAATGACCTTCCATATTAAAGTAGTTTGACAAAAAATTGGGGGTTGTCCTTGAATTGCTTTGAATTGAAACCACACGGACAAAATTGATCAAATTGAAACTACATTGACCATAATGGTAAAAGTAATAAACTATAGGGACCAAAAATGAATTTTTGCCATAAAAGAAGAGTGCTGCTAAACGAATCCTAAAATTAACTGAGTACACCTTACTATAAAAATATATATTGAATTACTGATTTACCCTAATATAAAATGATCAAAAAGGATATATGAAATTGTGAAACAAATATAATTTTAATAAGTACACCCTACTAACCATATTCAACCATAATCAAGAGATTGCTTGTCCTATTGTGTTTTTAACGAAAGAGGTGGTGATTGCAAGAACTTGGAATTGCAAAAAAAGTGTCAACAATTTTAGTAGAAGCATAAACCCATATGAAAAGTAAAAGATTTATAAAGACTATTAAAAAAATCAAGCTGAAAATCAGCTATAAAATAATGCTACAAATATTAGGGTGTACCAGGGGTATTTTTGGTAGTTTTATAGGGTGTACTTAGTTAATTTTACATTTTAATTAAAATATTAGGGTGTACTTAGATCATAGAGTGTACTCAGTTAATTTTAGGGTTCGTTTAGTAGCACTCTAAAAAAATGTAGATAAAAATATTGTTTAGCTGTCAACAGTATCTAGCCCAGTGAAAAAGGGTCTTGACTTGCAAGCTAAAGGTTTCATGTTCGAATCCTCACAACATCATAGTTGGTGTGTGTGTGTGTGTGTGTGAGAAATCATTCTCCTTTGTAGTTTTATATTACCTTTGTACTAAATAATAATTAATTAATTAAATACTGTTCAGCTATACCTTCCACGCCAAGTTCCAGGGAACGATTGGGCTTCAGCTTTGCAGAGAAAATATATATATATATATATATATCTACAATTTTAATGTCAGTTTATATATAGTTACCCAAAAAAAAAGTCAGTTTATACATAAATTATAAAATGCCGAATGCTTCAGCCCAAAGTTTTCTCCTACACCACGCGTGAATTAAGAACAGATTGAGGCCCATTATATTCCAACAGCGAGCCCCCTCAAGTTAGAAACTGGGCACTTGAATCTTTGACCAAAAAGACAGTGGCCCCAAGAGTCCAAAGTTAGCTATGTGGTAGTTTGGGCCTTGACCCCAACCTAACTTGAAAATATAAACAAGTGCCGTTCTCAAGTGGTGAGTGTTTACCTCGTAAATGTCCATTCCAGGTAAAATGTCGTAAGAGAAGTAATTATAGTGTGGTACTTGATATGTCTTTTTTTTAAAATTTAATCAAATTATGATTTGATATGTGTTAGACTTATAAGGAGAATTATATAAAAAATAATAAATAAATAAAAAAGACGAATGTTAAATTTTGATTGACTTAGAAGGAGAAGAGTTCTTCTATCCCAAATTTAGTACACTGTTATAATTTGTTAAATTTATAACAGCATTACTCGTTATATTATCGTCACATATAATACAACTGCTTTCAAAAGAGCTAAGCATTATAACAATAGCAAGGGGAAGATGGATTTTGACACTTCGTTGATATCACGACTTGTCGTACGTATATCAACAAGTAACATGTCTGGCAAAAAATAACAATTAACATGTCATTTTGCATTGAAAATGAGAGGTATTTAAGATAGTCGACAAGTCGTGCAATGCTCTCTGATCTCATGGTCTCAGATTCTCATGGAAGGCGACATGTCGGTTGTTATATATTTGACAAGAGACCAGACTTATGCAAGAAACAACGTGTCATTTGGATGACTCCGTTCCATACTCTTTCTTTCTAGTCCAAACTTGTTTTACTCTATTCCACTGTTGATCAGTCAATTTGCTGGACACCACAGGCCTGCCCATATTTTTTATGGTTGGTCATTTTTATCATATGGTTACATCCTTCTGGATATCTGAATAATGTAGAGTCACCAAACTCAAATTGAAAGTTTTCCAAAATAGAAAGCCAGATAGGAAGTATGTTGGAGCTGCGTTTTATCGTCATTCTAGCAAAATGGCTGAGGGGAGATGCTCTTATGCATGCAATGCAACTATTTGAAGTCTCTCAAAATTTCTAAGTCATATGGGCTTAAATCTCACAGAATAAGCAGCAGTCTTTGAAAAAATCATGCAGAATAAATTCTCTATACACAGATTACAATCCAATTACACTGTGCTCCTGATAAGTTTATCTGAGAATTTAGCCTCAGGAACACATATTTAGCCAAAATGTCTACATACAAACATCAGATGCAAAATGGGACACTACACAAGCAAATCAAGGAACTTAATAAAATACACACTCTTGCTGCAATGACACAAGAATCAGAACCAAAATCCCAAGAAAAAAAAAAGAGGTCAGCAATATTGAATTGCAGCTTGCATTCTCTAATTACACTATTGCATGTTTCTTATGCTTTGGGGCAAGCATAATTTTGGGAAGGGATGCGCTGTTAGTACCTACTTCCATGTGCCTGCAAACCCAACACAAATATTTAAAATCTAATCAATTCAACTATCTATAGTAAAATCACATGTTTACTTCTTTTCTTCTTTTTTTTCTTTTTTAAAATCATGTTTGTTCATAATCAATTAGTATGAGATTTTAGGTTAAGCAATACTCACATCAAATGCAACAAGAGATCTGCAGTAGTTGGTGTTTGTGAGCACTGTACTGCTGGAGCCACATTCACTTTCTTTGAGTGAAACGGTGGACCTGTCAAGCTTGATATACCAAGGATACTGGTAATTCTGAGCAGTTGAACTCACATGAGAAGATGACCTCTGCATCTTCACAGCCCTTGGGATGTTCCTTCCTTCCATGGACGCCCTCCGCGGCCTGCTTGGCTGCCTCTCAATTGAATCTGCAGGCCTTTGCTTTGGTGCACTCTGCGACCGGGCTTTCGCCTTTGAAGATTGTGTGTTTGCCATGTAATTTGGGAACAAAGGGTAGTCATAGGACAGAGGCTCTCCATAATCTGGCCTAGGAAAAGCAAAGGGTGCTCTTGATGGGTCAAGTTTGGACATGGCAGAATAGCACTGAGGGCTGCTTTGTGCTGTGCCAAAAGAATAGTCCTCCAAATGTGCGCTGCAGGCTCCAGGGCTCAAGTCAGTGAGAGCTGATGGAGCTGGGGAGAGCTGGTTGTAGCTGTCTTGGTTTGAGTAGGCTTGATTCGGTGCATGCTGAGTGGAAAATCTGTGTTCTGTTCTCTCTGTTTGTGAGAGGTTTGAATAGCTGCTATTTCTGCTCTTCAAAATTCCCTTTGACTCTCCAAGATCCATCTCCACGATCTTAATGTTCTCTTCCATGCCTCTGTCCATTTCCTAATGTACATAATAACCACATTGTGCTGATTTTTAGTAGGAAATCCATGGCATAAAGAAAAAGAACATTGCAATTCAAAATAAAGCAAACCAAAGAGAATGTTAAGAAATGTGGTTCTATACTTCTCATCCTATGAAGCTTACATTATATGTATGCCGGAACCGATTTTCCTGCAAAGATCTTCTGGGGGTGGAATGTCTAGGAGGAATAACAGTATTTTCATCTTCAGCCATCCGGATCCTCTGAGCCAGAGCTCGAGCCTGTGCTGTCACCAATGCCTGCATGCACCTTAGTGTAGCTTTGGCCTGTTTTCTCACCAGGTGACCCCTTACCAACGCCTGCAACTTCACTAATCCTTTCAAGGCACACAGTGCTTTTCTTGCCTACAACAAAAACCAATAAAATAGTTCTCATTTTATTTCGTGACATTTGATCATTTACATAACATTGAAGTCAGAGCATCAAACGCAAAATCAATTGACAATTAGCGGGGAGATATTAATAGGGAATTCCAGAGTTACATACCAAATATGAACGGAAGACAGATTGAATTTTGACAGCTGCTGCCTCTTCAGATGCACTGGCTTTCTCACTGGCAGCAGCTGTAAGCCGGATCACAGCGGCTGCAGCTTGCGCAGCAGCCACAGCTGCATCAGCGACTGCAGCTGTGGCCGCAGCCATAGCCAGGGCATGTTTTTTCTGCTCATAATTCTGAGAGTCCAATGTGGTGTGCATAGACGGTGGTGTGGTGGGCATTGCATCTATAAAACTGGAGTCTCTTGGAGCTGCAGCTGATGCTGCTGCTGCTGCTGCTGCTGTGGCTGATGATCTTCTGAAACTCCATCTCCTCTTCTCTTTCGGTGTTGTCTGTGAATTGGAAATTGGAGTTGTTGGATTCTCATGACTTGCAACAGAACAACTCTGGTTTGTGGGACATTTTTCCTTGTCCTTCTCCTTGTCCTTCTCCTTGTCCTTCTTTCCTGTCAAGAAGCTTCTAAGCCATTTGCCTGTCTTCCCCATCTGAGTTAGATATGTGTGCTTCTAAGCTGCCATTGCACCATCAACAACAACAACAACATAGAAAGAAGAAAGCAACAAGATAGATCGTTTGTTCTTGATAGGTAGCTTTCAAAATTATAATGCTCCTCCTTTGTTACAAGTCACAGCTTCTTCTTTTTTTTTCTTTAACAGCCTGGTCTTTTGTTCCATTATTCCTTCTCTGTTATTAACTTTACAAATGTAACTTCTCAGATGGTGATATTTGGTTCAATCTTTTTTTTTCTTTTTTCATTTTTTTTTCAGGCTCCTTGAGGATTAAGCTGCCCAATAATAAGCTAGTAGCAGCCAACCTCATGGAATATATATAATTTTTGGCAGAGATTCCTTGCCTCCACTAAATATATGCTAGTACCCCTTTTTGTCCTTGAGGTAATTCACATTTTGATATAGTCATCAAGGGTGTTTTGGTAATGATATTGAATGGAGAGGATCAGAAACCATGTGAAAACGGGTCGAGAAGAGGCAGCATCCTTGTAAAATACTCATTTTTAAGGGATCCATTAGTGGGTTTTTGTCATTTTTTGTTTTATTGATTGGCCTTATGGGGGTTGTGGGTTCCACAGAGAAGTGTTGTGAGTTAAGGAGGTGGCTCTGATTCTTCACGTGCTCATCCAATCCCAGCTGTTGGAGTTGAGCCTACGTTTTTTCATGATCCCAAGTGAAGCTGTGAAGGTTACCTTTTGATACCAATACCCTCCACCAAGCATGGTCCAAGAGCCTTTCCTCTTCGATTTGGAGGAGGGTAGGTTCTCGGATATGTGACAAGGAAATTAATAATGAATGGGATTAAAGTACTTCTTATATTTACAGTACGGGACAATGTTACGATCAATCTAATAAAGATAAATAATAAATTTATACTTAACATCACATAACGATATTAGGATAAATTTCCACACAAAATAAAAGTGTGAAGATAGGTTATAAGGGGGAGGGGTTAGTCAATGTGAATCACAATTACATGCATGTGACGTTCTGCCATATATGCCCATACATGTTGCTGATAGCAGGGCCTCAGGGTTCCGGGCAGAAGAGACAAGTGTGATTATTATTAGGGTGTGTTTATTTGGAGCCACATGTCATGTGACAGAAAAAAGAAAAAAAATGTTACATCTAGGAAATGGTGGTCACCAATTGATCTCTAGCCACACGAACAAAATTCATACAGATACAGCTAAGCATGGCATTCAATTACAGGATGACCTTACGTTTTTAGGGTTCGTGATAAGAATGATGCTACATGCACTACATTTTCTCATCACATTATGTTGAAAGTGATGCATTTTATTTCTTATTGAGTCAATTATTATGATAAATTGTTAATTTCACGCACCAGTCGTCACATAACGTGATAAAAAAAATTCTCAAACATTAAACATAGTCCTCCACAAAATATACAAATCCAATTATCTAATCTATTATATATGCATGAATTATTTATACATAATATAAAAATATTTAAGTAAATCATCAAATTAACAGGGAAACTCGAGCTTCTTGAAAGAGTTGGGGGTTCGTACATGAACATCAAATTGATGGTGTTTGTCCCCAACTTATACATCAAACATATAGTTGAAGCATGAGTAAACTGTATTATTATTTTACTAATTAATATATCCATATAATAAATCATATTAGTTGGCAGTCACATGCTGTGTGTTTATATGTGCTTCCCCTTTGACTAGGTGTTTGCTTGCTTCATGGAAACATCCTTCACTGTTAATCTCTTCAATTCTTAATTAAAACACTAATTAGAAGACATTTCTTAAACAAATTATAATTTAGAAAAATGTGGGGTTATCCATGAATTGGAAATTTGGAATTATGACAAAAGTTCCACATATTTTTAATAAATAAAATAAACTATTATATATAAAAAAATAAAAAAATAAAAGATAAAAGTCTTCCCATCCAAATCATTATAACTTCATGGAAGATGACAACAAATACATTTGAAAGGGATATTGGAGTGAAGTATTTATGAACATCATATATATTTTATTTTATTTTATAAATATATTTTAGCTCTGATTCAGAAGATCTATTAGGTGGGGTCAGCATTGATATCTTTGTTTTTGAAGCAATATTAACAATTATAGTTAAGACAGATTAAAGGGCTGATTTATACTCAGGGTGCAATTGTTACAATGTCTGTTATTTAAGTGATCACCACATGGGGGCCAAATCAAAAAGCTGCAGGTTGAAGATGCATGTGAAATGTGAATATGCTTTGTTAATGAAAAAATTTCTCATCTTTTCTGTTTTCTGTTTGTATGTGCATAAGCTTCTTCTGTGCACATGATGACACATCTTTCGAGATTCTAGGTAATGAAATGAGAAACTAGGTAGCATATTATCTTGTGAGATTCTAGGTAACCTCAAGTTTGTGAATAACTAATTTTGTGTTTTGTCGATTGTCTGATCAGTGCATACTGATTGACCGATCAACCAGCTATGATAAAAATAGGTGATTGAAAGTTATGTCGAGGAGGGAATGGCAACCAAATTCGACATCTTGCATTGCTCTTGGATCATGTCGGGTTTGCTCTTCTAGTGGCATGTATATCTTTTGGAATGTTCAACTTACGAGGCAGGCCTCAACCACATATTATTATTATCACACTCGCAAAATAAGAATAGCTTTCCTTCAACTTGGTTACCAAATTTTTCTTCCATTAAATTATCAAGCGTAGGTGTAAAAAAATTGATGCTTGGTATCACTAATCTGGAACACAATTTTTATTAGTGAAGCAACTACATTGTTTTTATGGGAGTTGTAAGTTCTAATGATTAACATCGTTCACATCTCCTTCTTTTAATATAATTTTATAAAATAACTAATATAAAGAAAATAACAGGAAGATCGAGCAATGACTTATATGTTTGGGGTTATCGCATGAATTGTACAAATATTATTCTCAATTTAATCAACAAGTTCAATACATAGTTGGATTCAAATTTTGTGTCAACTTGTTATATATCTCATAAGATCTCAGTGCAATTTAAAACGAGCTATCACTTACATTACATATACCCTTTTACAAATAATCACTTGTTTGATGTTGGACAATTGGATTTGATATACAATCCTAACAACCTTTTACAGTGTATAATTAAACAACTAGCTTTAGATTTACAGGAGGAAAGTCTTAAACTCTAGTTACCTTCTCCCATAATGGGGGTCCTAAAACCTTCACTTTCTTCCATGGTTTCTCTATACTCACTTGTCATTTTCATTGCGAACAAACTTCTGCAGTGACAATTAATCAGCACCAAACCAAATAATAAATTGTTTGGCCAACATACGTATCTAACTTGTAATGATGATGGTGTACGAAACCCGTACTGTAGCAATTATAGGGCAACTCAATTGTCATGGATTGGTTTGGTTTCATTATCTAGAAGTAACTTCTAGCTGAATCTGAAGTGAACCCGTACGTGACCATCAACCAGAGCCAGTGGTCCTCCCACAAAAACCCAAACCTTTCATTTTCCTTGGTAGCTCTAATTTAAGTCCATCCATTTGCTATCACATATTTACAATCAAGCTACATATGGCTCTTTTTTTTTTTTTTTTTTTTTTTTTCTTTTTTGTTGTCTATCTAATTTCTAACACAATTAAAATGTTGTGGGGCCTCTTAATTTACTTCTCGGCCTAATGCCAACGAAGGGTTATTTCTTATATCGTGAGGTTGTATTCGGACTCTTGTTGTAATTCTTTATTCAACAATTATCGTTCATAAGATTCAAGTTCATCACTTTTTAAAAATAAAAGAAAAAGAATTAATGATGCATTTATACAATTAATTGTTGGCTTTCTACATGACTATCATATCATCCAAATAAATAGTTATAGTAATGTGTGAGACTTGTTAGTGGACTTTACAATTTTGAAGTGTGATAAACACCCTTAAACTCGAGACATTACAAATTCGATCCAGTTCGGTATAATTTAATATTTGTTGTAAATGCATGAGTTGGTGGATGACCACCATACCTCTTAATATTCCACCGTTGGATTTTATGTAACCTATGCACTAAGTATTTGTAATTAGTACTTGTAACCTATAGGTATATTGTAAATGATGGTATTCAATCTTCTATCTTGTAAGCCTATAAATAGGTGGTTCTGCCAAAGATTAAGAGATGAATAAACATGGTGAAGCTTTATCTTTAGCATATCACTTCTCTCTACATTTTCTCCCTCTAGTTTTATAACACGTTATCAGCACGACATTGCTCTTGGTATGTTTTCTTTCTCTGAATTTTCTTTCTTCTTATATGAGCTAGAGTCATCACATGGTATAGAGTTTCTTTGTACTCACCATCAGACTTCATCATGCTTGTTTAAGAAAAAAAATTCTTATTCTTATTACACATGAATATAATGCCATGTTTTTGTTTTTATTTGTTTGTTTATTTAATTTTAAGTATGATCTTAATTATTATGATGAGTTTGAATTATACAAAAGATCAGGGGCCCGAAGTTCCGTGATCCTCATCATATAACTAGATTAGGATATAGAGTCCTTTTGATTGAATCAGAACCTGAAGTTCTTTGATTCCAAATAATTGAGGGCATGAAGTTCCGCGAATTTAAAGAGCACATAAGGACATAAAACTCCTCGATTTTGTATTAATCAAAATCAGAATTCCATGAGGCCTACATATGTCAAGAACTTGAACCAGAAGTTTCGAGTGCATATACATCGATTTGAGTATGAAGTTCAAAGCACAATTCTTAATTCAATTTATTTAGATCTACGTATTCGTACCTGAAGTTTCGAATATATATTGATATGAACCTGAAGTTCATAGTTTTTCATGGATCTTAATACTATATATGAACTTGAAGTTCATTACTTATTTGTGCCTATATGAACCTGAATTTGTTGGAAATCCAATTCTTAAACTTGTAGTTTTATCTACATTTTGAATCCACATTAATATTGGATTATCTTAGAATTTCATAATCTTTAATTGATTTATTTTATTCCTTGTTTATACCACTTTACTTATTTTATTATATTTTATTTTATTTATGTTAGGTTATTAATTAATTTCGTTTTACAATGGTAATGTTTTGTATTACCGCCCCAATATTGATAGCCAGAGGCGTCTATTGGAGAAACTTCCTACTTTCTTTTGTGGGTAGGAAGTTTATAATGTTATGAACCAAAAGTTCTTGAGGCCCCAATATTACACAACTATTATAGTTGAAGATTATGATGTCATGAACTAGAAGTTCATTGACCGAATAACTTTTATGTTGTGACATGACTATCTTGGCAATCCATGTCCCACAATGATGCATAAGATTTTTATAAATTTGTAAGGACATCGTTTAAAGACTCAAATTATTGTCTTGTCCAACAATATCATTACAAAGAACGCTCACAAATAAAAGCTGTCATAAGATCATCTCAGTCAAAAATTGACTTTGAGCCATCTTTCCTGAAATAATTCAAGGGGATATTTGTGAGCCTATACAACATCTAATTATGGATCACTTCACCAGTTTTACTGAATGTGCCTACTAAAATGGTCACATATTTGATAACGACTGTGAGTTTATTTTCCTACATTTTGAGACAATTTTCCCGCCGTTAGGGGGAGAAATGACAATTCCTAAAGAACGTCGTAAAATAGTGTTGAATCAATCCGCTTTTGTCTCATCAAGATAATGCATATATAAGTTGTACATATGCTAACATGGATTGATATTCTCGTATCACAATCCATTAACATGCTGACTATATATATAATGCATGCCTGAAGCATGTCAGAAATATAGGTTCTAAAAACTTAACTTCCTAGAAGTGGAGATTATTTGAAAAATTCAAGCCCTATAAAAAAAATAACGCTATATAGGAGGTTATGATCCACATATTCTAAATAATTCATTGTAAAAGAGGTGTTTGTCCCATAAGTGACAACATAAGCCCCTGAAGAGGCATTGCTACCCCAAAGCAATGAGATGATTATAAATTAGGCTTAAATGTTGAAATGGTCCCTGTGTTTTATCTTATCGGCCAATTTAGTCCTTGTGTTATTAATTTGGCCAATTTAGTCCCTGTGTTTGTATCTGTTAACAAATTTGATCCTTTTAGTCAAAATTATGTTAAAACCTTAAAAAAGAACATTTAAAATTAATTTAAAATTTTGTAATTAATTGTAAAGATTTAAACTCAAATAATAATAATGCTAAAATGATTAAAACTCACACAGCCTCAACCTCCAATGGTCTCGATTCTCGTAGGAAAAAAAAAAGGGTTCTTAGTAGAATTGATGCTTACTCTTTTCTTGCTGCAAATTTTCTTCTATCTTCTGTTTAAGATTTTCTCATACTCTACCTTTCATCTCTCTCTCCTCTCCGATCCATGGATCTGGATGTCATCGACTTTTGCTACAGCCAGGATGATCAATTGGCGGTAGAGCCGTCAAGCTTACGGTGACTGGCTATGATGATCTTCATGATTTGTCAGAGAGAGAGAGAGAGAGAGAGAGTTGTTGTAGTTTAGGTGGGGTTGGAATGGTGGTGAGGGTGGCTATGGTTTTGGGGTTGGAGTGGCGGTGGTGATGGTGGCTGGGTTTGGGAGGTGGTTGAGGTGTGTGCGCGAATTGGGGAAGGTGAAATTTAAAAGAAATATATTCCATTTTCAGTTTGAATTAAAAATTTTATCATCAATTACATTTTTTTTAAAATTAATTTTATATTTTTAAAGGAATGGACCACATTGACTAACATATACAAACACAAGGACCAAATTGGCCAAATTCATAACACGGGGACTAAATTGGCCTATGAGATAAAACACAGGGACCATTTTAACATTTAAGCCTATAAATTATGCATGCGTATGCACATAAGAATTGTGGGATCACAAATTGATGATACATTTGGTTTATTAGTAGCTACTACAATCATCAAGGGCTATGATTATATTAAATCACGTTTCATGAATGTCGACAAGTTAAGTGATTGGCCAAAAATGGAAATAGGCAATTCCATTTATCACTAAATAAGAAGAGTTGGATATTGAACCTATAACTCAAACACCAAATTACAAATGCTCAGTATGAAGGTTACGAATTGGTGTTTGTGAAGTGAAATAAGATCACTAATATGACATAAGGTTTCCTGGGAGAGACATGTGGTTTTAGTCTCCAATCTCATCATAAATGCATCCACATTTCTATAAGTGCGGTTGTTACTTTAACGCAGAACTTATAGTATGTGTTAAATGCATATTTATAAAGACTATATGGTACATGGAAATCCGCAAAGCTCATGAAATATTTGAGATATATCGGATGAAGCAACCTCTTGAAGGATATAAAGTACCACAATATTCTTAATTAAGAGTTAACACTAAGAGTTTGAGTATTTTGAATTCAAATTTAATATTGTTGTAACATATTCTAACTACTAAATTAGTTGTTGATACTCCTAAAGATTTCAATCATTTGAAAAGTGAAAAGCAGGTTGAATAGTGTGATAGATGATCATCTATGAAGACAATGTTGCTTGTATTGCTCAAATCAGAGAAGGAGAGATATTAATCAGGGGGAGATATCAATAAGGGGGAGCATCTCAATTCTACTACATTCAAGGCAGATGCACGTTGTACTCTTTTTCCCTTCGACTAGGTTTTTGTCCCACTGGGTTTTTCCTAGCAAGGTTTTAACGAGGCAATATAAGCTCATCCAACACCATATCAATGATTCAGAAGAAAGTTTCACTCTTTTTCCCTTCGCTTTGGTTTTGTCCCACTGGGTTTTCCAAGCAAGGTTTTTAATGAGGAAACAATGTCATTGTATGGTGGACATCCAAGGGGGAGTGTTGTAAATGCATGAGTTGGTGGATGACCACCATACCTCTTAATATTCCACCGTTGGATTTTATGTAACCTATGCACTAAGTATTTGTAATTAGTACTTGTAACCTATAGGTATATTGTAAATGATGGTATTCAATATTCTATCTTGTAAGCCTATAAATAGGTGGTTCTACCAAAGATTAAGAGATGAATAAACATGGTGAAGCTTTATCTTTAGCATATCACTTCTCTCTACATTTTCTCCCTCTAGTTTTATAACAATATTGGAAATTCCAATATTAAACCCACCAAACCAAAGGAGACTCCAAGTTCAAATTATGGTGGAAATTCCAATTTTAAGTGCTTGATTATAAAGGTTTTTGCTTTGAGAGCATTTTTGCCCACCACTTTAACCAATGTGTACCCTCATCACCCTTCTCAACACTTGACACGTGTACATTTACATAACCATGGTTCCATAAATACAAAGTAAAGAGTTAATTATGGTTATGTCAATGAACACATGTCAAATGTTGAGAAGGGTGGTGAGGGTACACCTTGGGTTAAAGCGGTGAGGAAAAATATTTCCTATTGCTTTGGTGCTAGAATGTTGCAATCAAATAACTTGAGGGGTGTATTCAATTGAGATTTTAATAGATTTTAATTACATGATTTTAATGTAATGGATTTCAGTCAGATTTGTAATTATATGATTTTAATAGATTGCAATTACATGATTTTACTTATGATTTTAATTCACTTAGGATTTTACTTATGATTTTAATAGATTACAATTACAGGTATATTTCTATACAACCTTGAACTCTATCACCCAGCATCATTCACATAAATACATAACCTGAATGCATATACCATTACACTATATACAAGGAAATATCATGATTGTGGCATGAGAGCAAGTTAGAGCTGAATCAAGAATATAGATAGAAAATCATCACGAATATGTGAAGTGGTCTTGAGTGTCACCCAAGTAGTTATGCCTTTACAGTAGCTATTCTTGAACAATCACTTTGACAACTATTTGTTTCATCGGTTCAGATTTTGAAATAGTTAATGAGTTCATATTTTGAAAAATTAATGTTATCTGATGACTTCTTAACATCTATGCTTTTGATATTTTCAGCCCCAAAGAGTAGGAGATTATGAACCGAAAAGATATTTTGCTCCAAAAAAGCTTGTCTACAAGGAAAGAAGAGCCATTGGAAAATGTCCATTAACTCCAGAAGAGGCAATATCTTCTCTCTGTTAATGTGTCTTTATCATCTCTCTTCTGAAAGGTTTTATTTATTTTTTTGTAAAATAGAAATCATGAAAAAATAGTGGGAAAAAAAAAAGTATGAGATCATATATGAGAAACAAGCATAGGAGGGTGGGATTTGTTATGTGATTTGGTATTTATATCACACACTCAAAAGTCTCATACAATACACCATTTAATGAAATACATTAAAATAAATAAGTTTTTTAATACTACGATACTTTTTCTTATCTTTTAAAAGTTCTAATTGAATACCACCGGACTTGTATTGATTATTTAAATATCTTAATTAAATACCACCAAACTTTTATTGATTACTTAAAAATCCTAATTGAATACCGATGTACTTTTAAGCTTCAAAACAATCCATTAAAATCTCAATTGAATACACCTTGTCGTGTTTTTTTTTTTTTTTATAGTTGTTCATCTTATAAATGAATTTATACGATGAATCCAAGGGGGGAGAAAAGTTCACCAAGGCAAAAGTACATTTTTCATGGTACACGTAGAAGAGGTTAACTAGAATAATGACATCATGCATGTGAAAGAAACTTCCCTATCTCCGTTTCATTGTCTCATTCTTTCTATTATTTTCCTCATGTCATCTATCGGAGGAAGAATGAGATAGAGAAAGAGAGGGGCAATGAAGTGTTTCTCTATGCTTAGGCCGGCCAGAAAGTAACAACCAAAGTAGTGTTTGCATAGACATTCTAAGAAGTCTCCTCTTTCACTTTCTTAGATTATGTGCCCACCAAGTCCCTGACGTGCCCAAATTGACTTGAATTAATGCCTTCGGTTTTCCTTTCAGAGTTTATAGTTGAGGAAGATGATTATGTGCTCAAAAAGATGATATAGCTCTTCTTGTTTTTGTCACAATAGAAGTAAACAAAAAAGATGGCTGGGCTTGGAAGGTTTCCTGGGGTAGATCTGCCTCCAAGAAGAAGAAAACCAACCCACCGTCAAGAAAGTTATGCCAAGTATAGAGAAGCACCACCGCTGAGGGAATGGCTGGAGCCATCCGTGAACCAAGTGACCTCCATGGATTTGGATGAAGCAACTCACAAAGCTCGCAGGAGGCTAGAGAAGAGGCTTGGCTATTGCAGACCCTCCTCAAGGTTCTGCCTCTTCGCTTTGTTTTTCTCCTTACTCAGCTAGTCTCTTATATATATATATATATATATATTTACCAATTTTTTTAAAATTCTTCTTATTATTGAACATGTACCCAATTGATCAAATTAGTAGAAAAGATGCTGCAATGGGTTCAAATTCAAAAGGATTGGGCAGGTCATGGGGCTTCTTCTCTGTGATCAGCAGAAATGTACGAGCAGAGAGAGATGTTTGTGCTATTTGCTTAGAAAGTTTTGAGGCAGGAGAGCAGGCCATGGACCTCAGTTGTGCCCATAAGTTCCACTCCAATTGTCTTCTGCCATGGCTTCATGCCCATCCAGATTGCCCTTATTGTAGGACCCCTGTTTCTTAATATTCAATCAAGCAGAAACAGCCATCCAGTTCCAGATTCCAGAGCTACCTGCAGGGCATGGCTGCATCATGCACGCCCATTTTGTAAAGATGGTTTCACATGCTTGGTTGTATCAGCAATCTTGTTTCATGTGTTAAATAATGTGCAGTACTTACTTGTAAGATTTATAGTTTGCTGAAAGATGTTATTTTTCCAGGATTATTGCCCATTTTGCCTTAGACATAATAATAATTTTAAAAAAAAATAGATAGGTACAGCCGTACGTCTATACTATTTTTTTAAAAAAATAAAGAAATGTATAGCCGGGCGGCTATGCTATTTCTTTTATATATAAAACTAGAAAAACCGTGTATAGCCGTTCGGCTATACTATTTCTTTAAAAAATTTTAAAAACATAGTATAGCCGCTCGGCTATACTATTTCTTTTTTAAAAAAAATAGAAAACTGCGTATAGCCGCACGGCTATACTAGTTCCTTTTTTTAAAAAAAAAACAGCGTATAGCCGGTCGGCTGTACTATTTCTTTTAAAAACTAAAAACCCGAGTGTGCCCACGCGGCTATACTATTTCTAAAGGCTCTAACCACATCTGGTTTTTTTTTTTAAATAAATAATATAGCCGCGCGGCCATACTGTTTTAAAAAAACCATGGTATGGCCGCGGGGCGATACTATTTAAATATGTAATGGTATAGCTGGGCAGCTATACTAATTAATTAAAAATAATAAGAAAAAATGACCCTCCTAGTTGCATTAGTTTATACTTTATAGATATTAATTTGGTATAGCCGCGCGGCGATACAAATACGTACATGTTTTATTCGGCCAAATTTTAACAAATTACAACTTAAAAGTTCGGCCACTATATAATATTTCAAGCTATATATTTCTAAAATAAATTCTTTAATGCATTTTATACTACGGTTTAATAGGGCGCTTGCCCAACAACATCATGAAGAGAAGCCTATGTTGAAATCTCCATTGATAATGGAGAAGCAAATGGCTGCCATTTATACTTATAAAATTTTCTACAAGTTCCAAAAAGAGTTGTGGAAATGTTTGGCATACGTACTTCAACTTGCAAGAGAGGATGACAATTTATGCTTTTATAAGGTAATGGAGAGGGAAATGGATGGTAAGCTTTAAGTTGAAGGTGCGAGAAGTCATGGTTGACAAAGTTGCAGACTATGCTTCATGTACATGTAAGAGATTTGAATTTGAAGGAATCTT
Organism: Prunus persica; assembly: GCF_000346465.2. Taxonomy (NCBI): domain Eukaryota; kingdom Viridiplantae; phylum Streptophyta; class Magnoliopsida; order Rosales; family Rosaceae; genus Prunus; species Prunus persica. The sequence continues at coordinate 1,422,283 of NC_034009.1, forward strand.
ATGCAGGCATGTGTTGGCATACATGAAAATGAAACAAATTGAGTATTTGTCAAATAAATATACGTTAAAGAGGTGGACAAGCCGGAAAATCAGACATAGTTGTGGAAGAGGGTGGAAGGGAAATAACTGAATGTGGTGATAATTCATTATTATTGAGGCAAACAAGATTGTCTAAACTTGCTTTTGAGCTTATTGATGGTGCCTTGGTATCTCAAGAGACAAGTAAAGTTCTACTAGAAAGTTTTGAAAGTAAGCGAGAAAAGATAAATTTTGTGGTGCGTAGTACTAGTAACAATATATGTGGAGGCAATAATGAAAATAAAACTAGTAGTTATCTTTCACCACATTTGAATGACCCTCTTCAAGTAAGGGCGAAGGGCTGTGGTAAACGATTGAAGAGAAGAAAAGAGAAAGCAATGAACAAGAGTAGACGTCATTGCCATGGGTGTGGACAAACATGACACGACAGAATAACTTGTACAACTCACATTAATCAGTAAGAAAGTAAGTTGAATTTTTTATTTCGATTTATTCGATTATTTTATCTTAAATATATAATTTCTTATTTCTTATGCCGGTCCTCTTAGTGCAACGATGCAGAAAATATTTCACCCAATATCAATAATGGTTCTGTGAAGTAATAGTCGATGCCTGTGGAAATTGAACTTTGAATGTAGTTGTGGCTGGATTAGTTCATTATTGTTCAAGCTATAATTTTGTATGAAGCTGAACCCACAACATCAAGTACATACGAAGACCAAGTAAAAGCCAAACCCAAATCAAAGAGGATGTCCCTGTAAAAAGAAATAGAAAATCGATGTAGACAAGAAGGGAAATGACGTATTGCATATACAGAGTCACAAATAGCAATTGATGAAAGCATCGGATGAGAGCGTAGGGAAGAGATGGTGTTGTGATGGAAGAAAGAAACAGAGGTTAGTGGATTGGAGGTGTAAGCGTGGGAAATTTTGGCTCTGATGAAAATACTGAAAAGCTTTGTACTGGAGAAAGTCTTTATATATATAACGCGTATAGCCGTGTGGCTATACTATTTAAAATATAAAATATAAAAAAATAGTATAGCAGAGTGCCTATACTATTTCTTTATAAAAATTTAAAAAAATTAAAAACCAAGTATAGACGCGCGGCAGTACTATTTCTTTTAAAAAAAACTATTTCTTAAAAAAAGGAGTATAGCCGCGCGGCTATACTATTTTTTATTTAATAAAACCGTCATATAGCCTCGAGGCTATACTATTTAAATACATTAAATAATAATAATATAAAATACCCTTCTAGTTGCATTAGTTTATACTTTATAGATATTAATTTGGTATAGATGCGCGGCTATACGAATAAAATATGTACTTGTTTAATTCGAAATTTTTTTGACAAATTACAACTCAAAAGTTCGGCTCTTATATAATATTTTAATATAATTTACAATAATATGTGAGATTTATGTGTATAATACGTGAATTTTGTGTGTGTTATTGAAAATTTTGTAAAAAATATGTTTATTGATCATGAAAAATACGTATGTACATGTTCAATACGAGCATTATATGTTTGCTTCTTAAAAAACATGAATTTTACCAAGTCTTTAAGATGTATACAAAACACGGATGTATTATTGAAAAATAGGTATGTACGTGTATAATAGAGTATTAAACGTGAAAGTGATAAATTCTTTATACGTGCAATAACTCTGGAAAAGTGAAAAATCAAAAGGGGACAATACAGACTCAGGTAATGGCCTAATAATAATGGATAATACTATAAACTACTCTAATCGATGAACAAAAATTGGGGAAACAATATAAAAGAAAAAGAGGATCCTAGTATATGTATAGAATAAAGAGTATAGTTGCTCGGCGATACTATTCATTAAAAAAATTAAAATAAAGAGACAAGTAAAGCCGTTCGGCTATACTATTTCTTCTTTAAAAATTTTAAAAAGGGTATAGCCGAGCGGCTGTACTATTTCTATTAAAAAACTATGAAACCACGTATAGCCGCTCGGCTATACTATATCTTTTTAAAAAATTAAGGGAAACCGAGTATAGCCGCGCGGCTATATTATTTATTTATTATCCCCAAACCCTAAAAAGATAAGTGATAAATTTATTTTTAATTAAAATAAATAATATAATATAATATAACAATTAACTTATTTTCGATTTCTTTCCTCTAATATAGTTGCTGTATTAAGGATTGAACGGATAATCAATTGTAAATCTGCTATTCCAAAAGAAAATGTGTTTTCTTTGTGGTAAATACCAAATTGAAATGTTGCACCTCACTGGCTTTTAAGTTTTAACTTGGGCGAAGATACACTAATAATAGCAAGGTTGTTTTTGGTTTTGATTACTTTCGCACTGGACTTTCCTTCAAGTTCAATAAAAATCATACATTTTTGTACCTTGGATATGACTTGATTACAATTGAATTTGCCTAAATGGGATTATAGTATTATAGGGTCAGATTCTTTCTTTTCTTGTATATGGCATTCAATTTAATTTCATGCCCATCTCTTGCTTTCAAAATAAAAATTGCAAGTTGCATGGGATACCTTAATACCACAATAATGATCAACATTCAACCAGTTTGTTAGGCTACATTTTATTTTGTATCAATAGAGGTCTCTAATTACTGGACTAACATTAAGAAAATATTCAATGTGTGTATATGAGTTCATTATTTTATAAATAAATTGGAGATTCGGGGCGGGTTTGGAAGACTCTTCCTCAACGGGGATGGGGATGGAAATTCCCCGAAATTTCTTATCGAGGATGGGGGCGGGGAAGGGGATGGAGATGGGGATGGGGTTGCCACATCCGGCCCCTAGCAGGCCCGTTGCCATCCCTAATTTGGGGTGGCTTTGGGAGGCATTCCCCGAAAATTCTAATCGGGGATGGGGGCGGGAACGGGAATGATATTATCATACCCGGTCCCGAACCGACCTGTTATCGTCCCTAGAGAGACCCAACGGTAAAATCAAAATTTACAACGATATAAAGACCGGGCCCCATTAAACAAGACCAACCCAAATTAACTTTCTTTCTACGCCTATAATGGGCTTGGAGGCCCAAGAAAATACAGAAGGGCATCAGACGAACATTGGGCTTGAATTTCGACTGGCCATACTTGCATATTTTATCAAGTATGCGTTAATATGCTCAGTTGTTCATAAATGATTATACTATGTTCCCTCACAAAAGAAAATACAGTTTTGTGAAAAATAAAGCTCCATAAACATAACATACACCATTTCATTAAAACGAAAACATAAACAACTTCAATGGCGAACTAGTTCTTTATTAACATACCACTCCTGCACTCATCTAATAACAAATTATCATAGGTAAGTAAGTGATAGAATACTGAAAGAGAGGAAGGGTTAAACTTTTCTTTTTTATAATAACTAAATGGGGTTAAAACCTTTTTTTTTTTTAGTAGAAAAAATTAATAGCCTAAGCGATCTCTAGGTCTCTAAAAGGCTAAGTATTTTCTAAGGTAAATATATTATATCGTCAAAGTTGACTTGAAAAACTAAAATATATATGCAAGTAGTTATTTTTTTAGCCAATGTAGTATATCACACTCATCGAAAATATGTGAGGGACATGTAGTTTTTCTTTTTGAACCGATATAGTGTCAAGCTCACATAATAATTTGTGCGTGGGTATATCTAGACATTGTAGTCCACTAGCAACAGTGTTTGATAGCATGTTTGAAGGTAAAACCACATCCTAAACCTAATTATATGAAAACTATACCATTCAGTTAGGTGTTCAAATTTCTTTGTATTAGTTGAAGGAGTTGAAGAGATCACAATTCATAGAATCATCATCACCACTATTTGGCTTCCACCGAATGCTTCTGCTTCTGCTTCTGCTTCTGCGGTTAGACAAGTTTGGATGGTACACGCTAAGAAATTCGGTGGTCCGTGACCCATTGAGCATTGCCAAACCTATGAGTAGCATATAGCTCGTTAATGGCGGGGCGTATATTTCAAAGATGATTGTGCATTTCCAACGGCCCTTCCCTTCCCTCATCACGTTTGAAATTTCCAACGGCTTTAAACTTTCATTGCCAACTGCCAGTTAGGTCGGCTATTGCTTAAACTTCAAGTATAATTCATTTTTCTTCTAAATTTTGCTTTTTCGAAGTAAAGCTTAACATTTCTTCAAAGTTGAGAAAGGCTAAAGCCAAGTGGAGCAGAGGAAGTTAATATTTCATGTTATTCAAGACTCATCTGATTGAATTGTGACTTGTGTTAAAGAAAATTGATCAAGGTAGTGTGCTAGCAACTTGCACTCGAATTATTTCCCTTGCCGTATATCTATATATATAAAACAAAAGGCAGAGAATGGTGAAACATTTAAAATACCAGAAAATGCCCTTAGTTAATGCAAACATATTGAAATTATTAATTAAATGAGGATAATATGGTAAATTCATAATTTTTCGTATTAAAAAAATTAAAATTAAAAGAAAATTCAGATAATGGATCCTATTTTTATGGAACACAAATATCCATTATCTTTTTTACTTCTAAAATAAATTTAAATTTTTTTTTAAAAAAATCTCTCGCATGCGCGGAAGCGCGTGCAGAAAGGCTAGTTATAGAGTAATTTAAGTTATCGTTTTGTAAAAAATAAAAAATAAAAGTTATAATAAACATTTTAATATGAATAGTACATGTGAATATATTGAGAAACCATTTAAGTAAATTTAGGTTTTAACCAAGCAAAATCTTTTTCAAAAAAGACAAAAAAACCTCTTAACTTTCAAACTAAAAACATACAAATGTAAAAAATTCTTTAAAAAATTCAAAAATAAATAAGAGCAATTTTGTCCATATAAACTTCTTTTAAAACATTTCTCTCTCCTTTCAAAGTCACCCAAGAATTTAGTGCAGAGGATTCAAACCCCAACTTCCAACAACCCACACTTTCACATGTAAAGTCTATAAACCTCTTTACATCTCAGCCACGTTGACGCGATATCGTATCTTAACTGCTGAAGCTGCCAAATTAAAGACATCTCTTCCTAAATACTTTCAAAGTCTATCAACAAGTCAATTTAATCACCAGCATTTTCCTCACCGCCCTCCGCTTATCTCTCCTTCCATTTCAGCTTAACCTTGGCTTAGCTTGTTTGCATGTTTCAGACTTGAGATATGGCTTCCACCTTTCTCTGTGCTCCGCTTGCCATCTTGCTTGCTATTCAGTCTGTCTCTGCTGATCCATTGGGCAGCTTACTTGCTCCTATCTTCTCTCCAATCTTGGGTTTGTTTCATTTCACTCTTCTTATATCATCAGTATTTTTTGGTTTGGGTTTTGTTACTTTATTTATTTCTTTATTGGGTTTTCTTTGATTTTCATAAATTTTTTGGGGATGTTGATTTCCGATAACAGATGATGTGTGCAAACAAGTAGAATGTGGAAAAGGGACGTGCAAGCCTTCTAGCAACAGCACTTTCCTTTTTGAATGTGAATGTGAACCTGGGTGGAAGCAGACTTCTTCTAATCACACTGATCACCTCAAGTTTCTCCCTTGCGTGATTCCCCAATGTAAGGCCTCCATCCTTCAATCTCCCAAATGAGCATTCAAATAGATTATGGATTATATGTTGTTAAAGCAGTCATTTGCTGTTTATAAGTCAAATAAATTTGTTATGGGAGTGTTTGCTTTTCTGTATAGCACGTGCAGATGGAGAAAATCTTAGTACTGATAGTTATTGATTTTTTAGTATTAGGAAATCTAGTTTAGATGTAGAGACCAAGAGAGATATGACCTTCCAATTGTAGGGAAGAAAGAGAGAGCAAGTTACAACATAAAGATTGATAAACCAAAACATAAGTACTTTTTGGGGTACAATGAAGTCAAAGTGTGTCCATGACAGGAAGCTCAGCCCGAAAATCGTTTATAAAAAATGCCCGTTTAATTCAATTTGGTAGCGCATGTTCTTCACAGACTAACCTTGTCTTGGACTCCAGTCATGTTGAAATTTTTTTGGCTAGGCTTAATGGAGATAAGCATACGCATGTAAAGATAAGTCAAAGATTGGGATCATAAATTAATTGGTGGATATACATCCTTGGTTTTAGATATTTACTTCCTTTTGTTATTTGGATACTTTCTTGCTAATATCATGGCTTTGATGATGCTGATGGTTCTGGATGTTTATAGGTAATCTGAATTACTCCTGCACCAAAACGCCAGCCCCTGAACCAAGCAAAGCCAATGATTCATCAATCTTTGATCGTATTAACTATTAACCCCTGTACTTTTAAATATATTTATCTATTAAACTATCACCAGCCCTACACACTGCATAATGTTGTTTGGTTTTCTTTCCTAGCACACATTCACGCATTTTATAATTTTGGTCTTATAGCTTGCTTTTGGAGTTATTGTGGACGTGGATCATGCAACAAGACATCAAAATTCACATACAACTGCGAATGTGCAGAAGGTTATTATAATCTTCTAAATGTCACTGCCCTCCCTTGCTTTGAAGATTGTAAGTGCATATACCTAGAAGCTTTTAAATAATGATGTGCTGATGAATAGTTATGCAACAATTGTATATCAGAAGACATTGTCTGACTTGAGTTTCATTGCATTCATTAAGGTGCAATCGGGATGGATTGTGCAAACCTTGGGATTTCAGTGTCAAATAAATCTGCTGCTTCAGCACCACCATTAGCTGACAATGCAAAGAATCAAGGTGAGGCTAGCAACTCAAGCAAGATAATTCTACATTACTTTTGTTTTTTACTGTCTGATAGTAGTTCCAGCCACGGTTCAATACATAAAGCTCAAATTTGGAGATCCAAAAAATTTAGATAAACAATTATCTTATTCAAAACAGCATGTTTGACTCCCTTGTGTTGATGATGTACTCTGGAAGATGTTAACAACCCGGCTTTTTAAAATCATTTGATTAAAAAGATTGACCAACAACAGGATGGTTCAGACTTGACTTTGACACTTTAGGAGCTAATTTACTCATCAATTTTTAGTTGAATGGCCTCCAACAGCTACATCAAATTGAGTATTATAGTTTTTTTACCTTCGTATTGATGATCACGCGTTCACTCCGTTTTGTCTTCGTGTTTTCTCATTTACAGCTAGCTCAATGGTACAAGTAAACTCTCCTACATTGGTGATCCTGATGCTGTTTGCTGCTATGCTTCATTGGAAATAGAGAATTAGTTGTTCCAGGCTGTTTTTCGCACCACACCTTTGAACCCGTGGTTGATTGCTGCGGTATTTATTTGATATCTGCTGACAGATTTAGTTAGCTCTCACGTTTGGATATAGATTTTCCGGTCAGATGAATAAGTTACAAGATGTATTCAGGGAGGTGCTGATCTCATTCCTAAACTCATTTTTCACACATAGATAGAGTGAAGAAGACTTTTGTTTGTTTTGTACATAATTGATAACCCTGCTGTTGCTGGCTACTGGAATAAGAGACATAAGTTCATGTTTACACTTGGGTTTTTGAACTTCCTTTCATGATATTTGTTTTGGTGGGGAAAGAGACTTCTCTCCTCATATTTGCCTCTGCAGTTGATTGAACCTGATTGCAGGGTCAGATGCCAACCTTGAGCAATCCTAAGGGTAGACTGCAATTTTGAGCTCAGAAGGGAAAACTATTCATGATTATGTGACCAAGTATTCTAAAGAGGCCAGGACTCTGTTCTACAATGTGGGGGATTTTGGTGAGGAGGTTGAATGAAGGGTTCAATCCAACCATTCAATCATTAAAAAAGTTCAAGTCCAATATTTTTTTTTCTCTTGTTGGATAGTGGGGATTGAACCCCTCATTATAGCACTTCTGGGGACTCTTATATCAACTCTTATAACTTTATATTTCAGAATGTGTTTGGGTTCAAGTTCACCATGCATGTTCCAATTTGTTTGGGTTCAGTCCACTTTTTCTCTTACATCAGTCCCAGTCATGAAGACCAAGGCCGTTGCATACGTGACTTATAGGCCCAAACAATTTTTAAAGGCCTATCATTCATTACAAAGGACAGTTTTGTTTTGTTTTTTTATAGCCAACATAGTAACATACATATGGAAGTTGGCTTGGGATTATAAACAGAAAAAAGATATGACTTTTGCATGAATTTTCAACATCATTTTTGTATTGACCCTATCTTTGGTTGGTTGTTTTTGGAATGGAAGGAAAAGATTCTCCCTTTCTTTGTGAAAATTTGGAGGGAAATGGAAGAGAATTGGATGGACCCTAAGACCCAAACCCATGAATCTCACATTTTCCAGTCTTTAAATGGAAGGGATGGGGAAGAAAATTTTCTCAAATACGCCCTCTTCACAGTATTCAAGTTAGGAAGAACAATATTTTTTGTGTATTCAGAATTGAGAGATCTACAACTTTTACTTTTTCACATACTTTGATCTACTTTCCTTCCAAATTGTAAAGTTGAAGATACATGAAATCCAAAAACCTAAATAAATACTGTCTCAAAGTTCACCAATCAATCCCTCATCAAACCCTTTGAAAAAGCAAACAAGAAACAACCAATAAACTAAAGCCTAAAGGCAAGCTACCCTTGTCCCTTGCTTGTTGTGACCCCGCAAATCCCATCACATTAAATCTTAAACCCCATATGACCTTTGCTCAGCTCACACCTCTCAATCGGCGGCGTACGGCCCACCATTTAAATTTATAGGCATCATCACACAGCTCTGTAGGGTTTAGAGGCTGCCAAAGGCAGAGGACCCTTGAATTTTTATGTCATTTTAAAGGAACCCAATTACACTTTTCCTAGCATTTGAACTACAAGTGAGCCTAGCAAAGTGCCAGTGTAGAGTGCCAGTCAGTGCCACCATCCCTCTCTCATTTTTCTCTTCGAATGTCGTGTGAATTATTGACGTCCTCTGCTTTTTTCTACTTCTTGGTTTTTGTTCCTCTCTCTCACTAGTCACAGTAGGTTTCCTCTTCTTGCTCCAAGTTCAATTCATGCCCCTTATGCATCTGCTCATTTTTGGCAACCTCTTTGAAATTTCAAGGAGAAGGGGGCCCCTACCAACCCTTGTTTTAATGTTGTTGCTTTGCTACGTTTGTGTATGTATGTAAAATTTAATCTCTGTTTTTGGACTGTAGCAGTAAAAATTGTTTGAAGTCTCCTGTGGCTGGCTGGCCTTTGGAAATTGGATCTACAACAACTCTACATGTCATTTCCAACAGTCCATGTCTCCGCTGTAAACCTTGTCAATCATGTCTGTCTAATCTTTCATCATCAAATGGGAAATAAATAGTGGGTTGCTCTCTGCTTTTTAATTATGATTCAAAAAAAATCACAATTTTCATCCCATAATCCAAAAACAAAACAAAAAAAGAATTTATGATATTTATTTCACGAATCAATATCGTGAGTGTTGTTGACCGGAGTCCCCACCATCTCTTCGTTTGCATGTCATCAGATCAGAGCAAGTTAGTCTTATCCATGTGGCAAATATCATGATTGCAAAGTTGGATTAATATTATATACTAGTTGTAATGCTATTGGAATCTTGGAGAACCTAGGATGTGCACACAACTTCTTCCCCCCCGCCGCCCGCCCCCCAGTGGCTTTTTGGGGCCGTGAGAGGCTGTAACCCATTACTACCTCTCGGAGTTCTTCCTGAGAAAAAAAAGAAAAAGAAAATGGAATAATAGCAAAGATATAAAATTTAAGAATATTTACCATCCGAAGTCCTAATTACGATTCCTTCAAATATCTTTTGCATCAAAAAATAAATCCATGTTGGCCTATAAAAGTTGTATATATGTGAATATTCAATCAAATATCAAGAAAATAAAGAGTTTGTGCGGTGTGGAAGTTGGCCTCTTAATCAAATCCATTCGTTTCATGGACCATGATTACGTAATTAGACGTACCAATTTTATTTTCTTCCAACCGAGTTGGATAGGCAATTGGTAGGACAACTTGTAATTGACACGTCATCTCATAAGTCACATTAGGGCTCTCACAAATCACACAATATATGCAACTATATAATTAAGACATCGAGGAAGCTTTGTTGACTTATTAGTATCACAAGGTGCTGTGCTTTGGTGGAGATAATCAAAGATTCCAATGAAGCTCAAGTTGAAAGTTTTTAGGGATGCAATATAGAGATGTTGGTTTCTTCACCATCTTTGCAGGATGCCTTGTCATCCACACAAACAGGGTGTAAGTTGGTGGTGGGTTTTAATGCTCCATAAAATCATCTCCTTTCTTCCCTTGAGTTTATAGTTCTGTCCCATCTACTCATCACACATCATGCCATGTCGATTCTTTAACATACCTTGAGCTACCTGCAAATATCAAAATCCTAGCAATTGGCCCGCCATTGCAGATTTTTTTTCATTTGATTACTTTACTCTAAACAAAAAAAACCTTGCAGCTGGTTAAGAAATAAGACCAAAATGGCAAAAGCGGTAGTTATTTACTGATTAGATTTATATTGTCAAACTATGAATCAGGACGAGCATTGTAGCTAGTGCATAAGGTCACCTAGAAATACGCGTATTATATGAATTTTAATGATGGAAAATGAAATCCTTTTGTCTGTCCCTAGTTCCATGCACCACAACGGTTTAAATCTCTTTATGTTATTATTATTTATTAAGATAAGATGTGTGGCTCTTTTAAACAAAGAAAGCATGGCTCCTAGATCTCAATCAGGGAATGCATCAGTATAAATGACTGAATTAGAAAGGATGAAAGCAACACAATCTCTCTTTCAAGTATCAATTTTTGCTGTTTGCTTTGACTATTATCTAATGCCGTAGGTGTATGATTTTCAAGCATTAAATGTAGCTACTGGCCTGAGATATAGTAAACCAAGATAAGGACAGTCGTTTGCTAGGCCTTCATGAGGACATAGGGGAAGGATGGTGGTGTTGTCGAAATGTGTGGAGGTGGACCGTGGGTGACTACTGGAGGTATTATGTCTCAGAATTTACTATCAATGCGTTTATTGATTGCAAGGCAAGATCTAACGCAACGCATATTAACAAGGGAATTCAATACATATTCCAAATTCATCGTGGTGGTAGTCTAATGATGTTGTGGGGAAGCAAATTGTCGGAACTCACACACCAAATATGTCGGTATCGTCTTCAATTGCTTGGTTTAACTAAAAGGCTCCATATCAGTATGTGTGAGTTAATTCTTTATTTACCAATTAATGACTCTTACGAAACATAAGTGAGATTTCTTCGTAATTCTAATATGAATCAATTTTTCAACAAATTAAGTAACAGTTTGTGTTTAATATCGTGCGCAGAACCCCACACACAGATGCTCGCTCTCTCCCAAGTTTGGTTTGGATTCATCAAGGTGTTATTATACAAAAGCGTCGAAATGGGTAGCTAATTATTATCCCACCAATGCTGCCTGCATTACCATGTTAAATAATTAGTTCTAGGGATGCCATTACCAATGCACCCACAAAAGCCAAAGCAAGTTGTTCTTCCTCTCCCTGCCACAACCCATTTCACACCCAAAAGCTTTGTACCGGAGAGCCAATTAATAAGTGAAAAAATTATCTTACATGTCATTATGTTATTGATTGAAAATAGTAAAAAGTGATATTTCTGTTGCATGAAAGTCTTTCTCATTGCCCACCAACCTATCACTCCATCAACCTACAGTAAATTAATGTCAGTATAGCTCTCAACTCTCAACTCTGTAACTAAATTGTGTAAATTAACTGCTGTCCAGACCCTTTTGGAAAGAAAACTTTATGAAAATTACCAATAAGAAAGTCAAGAAGAAAAAAAAAACTTCTGCTTTGAACTCTCATCCTTGAACATTTGGTATGTAGAAGGAAAAATATTCTCTTGAGAAATAAAGTATTGTCAACTTTTTTTGTCCATCCATAAAATTCAGGGATTAAAGAGTCGAATTCTAATAGTAGCGATAAAAGAAATGCTAGTAACCTTCTCTCTAACCTTTTTCTTTGGACTTTCTTCCTTTTTTGCTTGACATGTGTCATTCTCTTTACACTTAAAACAATGTCATTAATATATTATACAATTTAACTTTTGCTTTCCAACTTTGCCCTTATTAAATGTATTCAAAAAAAATTCACAACTTTCTTACCTTTTTTTTTTCTTTTTTTTTTTAACATCAATTATTTTTTTCAAGAAAATGTCTAATTTTTTCAAAAAAGAGGAAATGTCCGTTTTTTTTAAAACACAAAGGACTTTTTTTTTTTCTATCTAAACCCTTTGTGTTAAAATAAAAACCAAACATTTCCGCTTAAAAGCATATATTTTCTTTAAAAAAATAATTGATTTTAGAAAAAAAATAATGAGAGTATCTCCGACCGATATGTCAAAAGTGCCACATAAACATTTAACGGCTAGAAATAACATCTCACATCACTCCAACAGAATTTTCAAAGTTGATGTGGAATGAAGGCTGGAGGTTCAGCTGTTAATTTTGACATTCCAAAAGCAAAATGTCAAATTAATATTTTATTATTTTTAAAAGATAGCTGGTTGTTACTTTCATATATTATTTTCCTTTTTTTTTCCTTCTTTATCTAAAATGATTTGACTGTTACAATAATTATTTATTTGACATATCGGGTGGAGTGTAAAACTGTGTAAATGACAAATTGCCACATCAGTCATCAAATTAAAATTTGATGTTTGGTATTTGACACCTCCCTTTGAGATGCTCTAAGATGGTAAAAAAGTTGTGAATTTTTTTTGGATAAATTGAATACATTTAATAAGGGTAAACTTGGAAAGTAAAAGTTAGCTTGTATAATATATTAATGACATTATTTTAAGTGTAAGGAGAACTCAAGCAAAAAATAGAAAATGTCCAAATGAAAAGGTTGCTAACATTACTAGTAGATAATGTGAAGAAAAATATGATTCAAATCATATTGATTGAGCATAAGATTTAGGCTGCACAAACTTCCATAAACTTTCCCATTAGTCTTTTAAGTAGTTACTTAGCAGTAAAGTGTTGGCATAATGGCATTCAGAATCCCACTATTCACACACAGCTAGCCCATATATTTGACCACAGTAAGACACTTTTCCACATTAAAGTACAAGATAGCACAACAAGGTGAAGAAGAAGGAGAAAAGTTGACAAGGGTAATATTGGAATTTGAAAAAGTTCAATCCATAGGGAAGCATAAAATGGAGCCTCTGCTTGGTTCATGTCTGCTTCATTCATTCATTCACGAAGAAGAAACCAAAAAGTATAAATAAAAGAGAAAAAGAGGAAAAAGGCTGCAAACCCTACTGTTTTTTCTTTAAGCTTTTTGGTCTGAAAGGAAGAAGATGAAATCAAAAGAGGGAGATGATGACGTTAGCCAGGCACGCCAACACAACACGCCCCGTTTTAGCCCAAGGTGAGGTGAGGAACCAACGAGCAACAAAATCCCAGAGAGACACTGCCAAAACAAACTATACTAATAGAATCAATAACAGTTTTCCATTTTTATTTTTATTTTTATTTTTTCTGTCAGAGGCTCTCTTACATATTTGTCTCTCTCAAGTGAGCCAAGGCCTGAGGGCTTTGTTGGGAATGAATTTTTCAAAGCATTTTCTGGCCCTACGTGGCAGTCATCGGTGAGGTCCCACGTGAGCCGGATGGATCGTGTATGTTTATTTGATGTTTGAAATCTTTATGGACTGACAAAAATGTTAAGGAATGTTACTATTGAAACCAAGAAAATTGAAGAACCAAACATCTAATCCAGTGAAAGAAAATTGGAGAAGTCATGGTTTTGGGGTCAACTCATGAGTACGATTCAATGAAGGCATGGTTGTTTCTTCTTTTCTTTTTTCTTTTCTTTTTTGCTGTAATGAAGTCATTTGAAAATTCTTCTAAATGTGGCATGGGTTTTTTTCATTAGAGAAAATATATGTATTAAATCTTTGTATTTAAGTTAGAGTGAATCCAATGATTTAACAGTTATGACTAAGTTCACACTAAATACGAATCCATACTGTTGAAAAATCCAACTAGATGCATCCTTTTGCATAATTCATTAACTAATGGCATGCTTATTTACCAATAATAGGTATGGAAAGAAAGAAAATAATTCTAATTTTTAACTTCTCCGCATTTACTAATATATAAGGAATGAAAAAACATGTGAATTCCACTTTAAAATCCGTAATCACACACCTTCAAAATTAGATCAACTATCAAGGTTATTTTCATTCATGTGTTGATTTCATATGGTTAGTAAACAACTTAATAGGAATGACTTTTTCTCATACCAATTCTTTACTTCCTCTATTCCTAAATTTCATAATTCCTTGATAAGTAAATATGTCGTAAAAACGTCTCGAATGTGAATTGACTAATACTTTACATATGAAGTCGAATGACACATTATATAGACCCGTCATCAAAGCTCTATCAAAACTGAAATCCGGAAAAACAAATTCTCTCCTAAACTTTAAGCTTAGTCCAAGGTAATATTACCATTGACATCTTCACAAGCATCCAAAAATTATTAAACAAAGATGAAAGGTAATGCAAACGAGATACAAAAACGAAGTCTCGAATATTTGAGAGATGGATAGGCAAATTAAGGGAAAGTAAGCTCAATAAAAATCTTCTTTTTTTTTCTTTCTTTCTTTCTGTTAGTTATTCGGAAAATTAAAGCAAGTTTGAAGAATGAAAAACAAACAGAAAGGCAAAGAGGCAAAGGACGTTGAATTCAAAGAGGCCCTACTTTTGGTACTGGCATTGAAATTCCTTGTGTTCATGCAGCAAGCACTAGCAGAACAGGAGGAGACTGATCATCAGAAACCATGGGACCCAAGATTACTGGAAGAATGTCATTCTTTGCAGGAAGGCTGAACCCAACCAAAACCCTTAAATCAGCCACCATATACACCATCTGATCAGTCTTCGAGTCCCTTTTCTTTTCTTTATTATTTATTTTTTTAATGTATGGAATGAGCTGATTCAATTCAATCATGAATTGTGGGGGGTGGCAATATTTGTACTGTAAAGTTATATACAACCATGCTTTTATTTATTTATTTATTTATGAGATAGAAGGATAAAACCCAAAAAAAACGACAACTAACTAATACAGATACAACCATGATTTTTGAGGTTTATATCCGTTGTGCAAATTAAGCCATAAACAAAGTCTCTTTTATTTTTCTTTGAAGAGTCATTTGTCACATTATTTTTTTAGTATAACAAATTTTCGTTCATAAAATTTGAACTCAAGATTATCTATCTCCCAACAAGGTAAAGACAAAAAAAAAAAAAACCATGCTGATCAAGTTGTGGATTTTGTGTGTTTCTGTTTCCCCTTGGTGGGGTTTTTTTCACTGTAAAAGTGTTGAACAGAAGCACAAAACTGAAATCTGAAATCTGACATCTGATCAGATTATAATTGAGAAATACAGAAACACGAGGGCAATGGTCCATATATTATATATATATATATATATGGTCCATATAGTAGATGTGGAAGGTGCGACTGCCCATGATTGATCATCTTCACCATTCATTCACTGATAGCAGCAGCTTAATTATGCATCTAATCGCAGGTTCCTCCTCATCACCTCAGTCTCTCTATCTCCTTGCATTGCAATTTGCATGCATTTTGTTAATGGCCCATCTCATTTAATTCTCCAGATGGATACAGTTCACTGGCTCTACCTTGGGTCCTCTATGCTCCAAATGCCAGCCCACCCACCCCTCTTTGTTCAATTGTTCTCACACTTATTATGCAATTATTTTTTTAAACACAACTCCTTTTTCTTATTATTGATATACATAATGATATGTTTTCACTTTTGCAATTGTTCATGCCCGTGCAATTTGAAGTCTAGTGGAAAAACGGTCTTAATTTACAAACATGTGGTCTTAGGCTCGAATTCTCATGATATCTTATGACCTTGGTAGTGCATTGGTGAGAAACCCATGAACTTCGAATCTTTTGATGTCTTATCATAAATAAATAAAATATCTTTCCCAATTATTTTTGGATTTTGGCCACTTTTTTATTTTTTATACAAGATCCTTAACTTCTTGAGCTACAAATCCCTTACTTTTGTTTTTAAATTTATAAGTTGTCAAATCTACAACTCGCTTAGGAGTTTTAATATCTACAATATTTCTCTTAATTGTTTTCATAAAATAGCACCACACTATCAAGAGTTTCAAGGAATGTTCGAATTATGATTAAACTCTTAAAGAAAATAAAATTTCACTTTTAAGTTTTCTTGTTTTTAATAACAAGACGTGAACATTTACTTATTTCTTAGATAGAACAGAAACCTGCCATTTCCCAAGTTCCCAACAAAAATGAAATATTAAAGTCCGTCTTCCAATTCATTTTTACCGCCAACCGACCCAAAAAAAATACAAGAAAAACAAATTGTGTCTTCCGCTCGGTTCGGAGAGAGAAACATTGTACAATGTACAAACAAATCGAGCCGTATGATTTTAATCAAATGTCGTACCGGAAAATGGTCAACACGCTGATTTGCAGCGCGTGTTTCATAGCTCTCTCTGCACCTAGTCACACGATACATACCGAGCCAAATCACATAATGTTATTTATCAAACGTATTCTTGAAAAGCCTCAAACTTAGGAAGACTGTGTGTTATCGAGCAAATGAGATACTAAAATGCCCTTATACTTAACACACCTGCAACTTTATAATACTATGTATTTATGATGTTTAGTATTTTAGTATCAAAATATTTTTAAAAACCAGGAAGCGAGGCCTCGCTTGTCAAAGACGGGGATGACGATGAGAAAATCAAACTCAATATCGTCTTGGTTTGCAAGTGATTAAGATAAGTTATCCATGTACTTGGAGTCATATGTTCAAATAATCAAATCCCCTCTTACTATCGCTTGTATTTAAAAAAAACACACTTTTATTTCACTATTGCCACCCATTGTTCAATTTAATTTAAGTTTTATTTTAAAACAAAGTTAAAGATTGTGACATTTTTAGTAACCCATTGAAGTTCATGCATCAAGAGACTCAATATCCTAAATACACTTGGCACATGTTTAGATTACAGCCCACAAACATTTTTAATGTTATAGAATATTTGGATCCTTACACCTAAAATTCTTCCAAATTTGTAATTTTTGACATAAAAATATTCGTCTCTCTGTCTCTTATCTCTCTCATTCTCTTTTTTCATACAAAAATTCTACTGCCCATTATTTTAATTTTATTCTACTAAAATCCAATCCTCAATACGGCCGCTTGCTTTGTGTGTCTCTCTCTATAAAGCTGGCAACCTTCCCATTCACCTAAAAGAACCTCTCTCTCTGTGTACCCTTCTCTTACTCTTAACACTGAGCACCTCTTTGTAAACTGGTTCACTTACCGCCGTTTCAATTACCACCCACTCAAATGGACCCGGTTCAGGCCGCCATGTTCCGGCCACCGGAAACTCCTCGCGAACCCATGGAATTTCTCTCGCGCTCCTGGAGCGTCTCAGCTCAAGAAGTGTCCAAAGCCTTATCTCCTTCCCCTGGCCAAGGCCAAGGCCCACTCGCAAAGCTCAACCTCAGCTCTGCTGTTAATGGCGGTGGTGGGCCCATACCTGAGGACTTGGCCGGAGAGTTAGACGAGAGTGCTAGTTTTTCTGGGAACCCATTTTCGTTTGCTTCCTCTGAGACCTCTCAGCTTGTAATGGAGCGTATTATGTCACAATCTGTAAGTTGGGTTGAGCAGAGTTGGGATTTTTAGCTTGGCATGTGTGGACAAATTGTGGGATTTTTTTTGGTTTGGTCTTGTTTTCTTGAAATCGATTGTGAAAGTCTTCTTTTTTCTCTTTGTTGTGTTTCTGGTATTGTTTTTTAGCTCCCTCTGTCCCTGTTTTGTTTGGCTCTTTCTGGTATTGGTGGCAAATTGACATTTTGTTTTGGGTTAAACTTTCCATTTCCGGGTCTTCTTCTTCTTCTTCATCTTACTCTTCTAAAATAAAAACCAACCCACATTAATTCACTGTTTTATGTCACTGTTTTTACAGCAAGAGGTATCTCCACGCACCTCAGGTCGGCTCTCACACAGCAGCGGCCCTCTCAACGGTTCCTTAACCGACAGCCCACCTGTCTCTCCCTCTGAAATCGACGATGTCAAGGTTTGTAGGCTCTGTTTGCTATTTATTTACTGTTTTTTAAATATTTGTCGGCGACCACTGTACACGGTTGCCGGAATATGTTAATAACCACAAGACAAGTACGAAAGTATGATATCTGGGTTTAAAGCACGAGTACTGGGTCGTCCCTGACTCACTCTGACCCGGTCGAACATAGTCCCCAGCTTTCCCACTAACCAACGTCCCTTTAATTATAAACCTCCAAAGATGACCAAATCCATGTTGTTTCGCTCTTTTCAATGCGAAAGTTAAAAGCTTTGGTCCTCTGCTTCAGCTAATTAGAAAACCCATTTCATAAATCTGCGTATTTTTAGTGTTCGTAATTGGATTTGTTCTAACTTCGACATTTACAGAAACAGTCTTGGTTTTCTGTCTATTTACAGAGCTAACCAAGCATCATGATTCATTTTGGTCCCCCACAAATGAATTGGTCTACTTTGCACGGTGGTTGTGACCCAAAATCTGTCTCTGTATTTAATTTATGAACCGACAGTGCCACTTCCTCGAGATCCAGTGTGAAGAAACCTATGGCTTCTTCTCACTCAGCTTTCGTTAGATGAGTTATGGACCCCAAGAAGCTGAAGTGGGTCTGTGATTGGTGCCATACACTCGTTACTTCTGTATTTGGGTGGTTTAACATTACATTCATACATATAACATATCCAATTGAGGACTTTCCATCAATGAACCAAAAATCACATTTTTAACTTTCCTTTTTATCTCCATGCAGTATGGCCGCTCAAACAACCACCACAACACCGGATTTAGAGCCACCGGTGCTGGTGGCACCGCCACGTCCGGTGGGGGAAAGACAGTGGGTAGGTGGCTTAAGGATAGGAGGGAGAAGAAGAAAGAGGAGACCAGGGCCCACAATGCCCAGCTCCATGCTGCTGTTTCTGTTGCTGGGGTGGCTTCTGCCATAGCCGCCATTGCTGCTGCCACTGCCGCCTCATCTGGGTCCGGTAAAGATGAGCATATGGCCAAGACTGACATGGCCGTGGCCTCTGCTGCCACATTGGTTGCTGCACAGTGTGTGGAGGCGGCTGAGGCCATGGGGGCTGAGCGGGAACATCTTGCTACAGTGGTCAGCTCTGCCGTGAATGTCCGATCTGCTGGCGATATCATGACATTAACGGCTGCCGCAGCAACAGGTATATAATGTAGATTTGGTTTACTGTTATGGGTATAATTAGAATTGAAGTTTTCGGTTTTTTCTTTGTGTTATGGACTCTAATGCCCTTGAGGTTTGTGGTGTGGATTGCAGCTTTACGTGGTGCAGCAACATTGAAGGCAAGGGCATTGAAGGAAGTGTGGAATATAGCAGCAGTTATTCCTGTCGAGAAAGGGGTAGGAGTAGGTGGTAATGGTAATGGTAGTAACGGTAATTCCAACAGTAGTTTCAGTGGAGAACTTGTTCCTGAAGAGAATTTTCTGGGCATCTGTAGTAGAGAATTACTTGCTAAGGGTTGTGAGATCCTCAAGCGCACCCGCAAAGGTAAACTTTTGTTTGTTTGTTTTTATGTTTTTCATTTGAAATCATTGCAATTATTTACCTCTCTCTATTGGAATTGTGTTGGGGGCATGGTTATGTGGGTGGAAGATGGAAAAATTGCTTCCATCTTCGATGAACTAGGTTGAAATCATTGTAGTTATTTACGTTTGACGATACTTTTGTCCCTTTTTCACTTTGGATTGTGCTTAAATTACTGTATGGGGAGCTAGCGAGTGAAATTTGAATTTGCTTGGAGGTTTTGATTGATGATTTCTGGTTACTACATCCATTCCTAACTGTTATAACTTTGTTCTGCTGAATGCCAGGTGATCTTCATTGGAAAATTGTCTCTGTTTATATCAATAGGACGGGTCAGGTAAAGTTCCTAGCTTGTCTATTGATTTATTTTATTTTTCTTTGACGTAGGGCTAATAATTTGGGTATCAGTAGAACTTTTTGTCATGAATGTGAACTTCATGGGAAAAAAGGTACTCACAGCAAAAGAGACTGCTATGATGAAAGAATTGGATCTGCCTTCTCTTTTCTCTTTTTGTGCTTTCTTTATTTAGTCTGGAACTTCTTTTTGTGCAGGTTATGCTGAAGATGAAGAGCAGGCATGTTGCTGGGACCATCACAAAAAAGAAAAAGAGTAAGTGACTACTTTTGTCTTTCACTAATAATTTGAGCAGAATGGAGGTGGGGGGGTCTTCTTCCATCTGGGGATTTGCAAAAGCTAGCAGTCTAGTGGGAAAAGATCAAAAGGATTCTTCTTTAATTCCATCTTCTTTTGAATTTACAGATGTGGTGCTGGAGGTGATTAAAGATATGCCAGCTTGGCCTGGTCGCCACCTGCTTGAGGGAGGTGAGCACCGGCGTTACTTTGGACTGAAAACAGTTATGCGCGGAGTTGTAGAATTCGAATGCCGGAGCCAGAGAGAGTATGATATTTGGACTCTCGGCGTCTCAAGGCTCCTCTCCATTGCTGCAGAAAGGCACAATAGACATAGGGTTTGAATTGTGTTCTCCAACAATATCAGAGGGAAAACATTTGGCAGATGGGGGAATTGGCAATAGGATATATGGCCGGCTGAAAATTTACATGATGAGTGGGTATTTTGTTTCTTGGCTGTGCTGTTAGTTTGTCTTGCTATTGTAAAAAGGATAAATTAAAGGTTATACCTTATCCCAATTGGCCCCTTTAGTATTGTGGAATATATATATATTTTGGACCTTTGTCTTTCAATTTTAATTGAAAAGAAAAGAGATTGGAATGAGAGGTAGCAAGACCATGTGATCCTAGCTAGTCCCTGTTTTTGCACTGTTTAGGAAAGAAAAGAAGGATCTTGGACTGAGGCAGTCAAAAAAGAATAGAAAAGAATCTCAATTGAGTAAAGAACAAGATACAAGATGCCCTCTTGATTTTTTTTTTTTGTTTATTCATGTGGGTTTTGCTTTTGACCATCCTTGTTGAGTTTTTGGATTTAGTTTAAGGTTTTCAAGGTTGTGAATTGTCTTGCTCTTGGTCTGTAATCTTCCCACTTGATAAACTAGTTTTTTGTTTTGTTTAAGTGAATGGCGGGAGGAGGGCTTAAGAAATATTTAATTAGCTGGGAGGAGAATAAGAGGCTGTTTGTCAGAGAATGTGCCAAATAAGTTAGTGGTAAAAATGATTGCCTCCTTGCAAACTTGGGTCTAGAGGAAGTATACAACTTCTCATGACCCACTATAGGTTTAGATTTCAAAATCATCTAAGGGAGAGTTTTTTTTTATAAGAGAAACTCGAGGGAACGAGTTTCTATTGTAGGATTATTCAAGCAATAATATAATATAATATAAAATAAAATAAAAAAAGAGAAAAGAAGAACGAGCATGTGGTTTTCTATGACAGCAACAGAATAATTGAAAATAAAATAAATTCACAATTTTGGAGTTAATTTTGTAGTCAAAGTTAAGTGTCCCTTGTGCTAGTTTGTAGATGGTGCTTAAATTGAACTGGATTGAATATGACAAAAGAAAGCAAACGTTATGAACAAGAAAATGGGCCTTGCAGAGAAAGATGATTGAGAATATATTAAGCACCCAATTTCCAAGTTCAAATTTGTTCCTCTCCAAGTAATAAAATTGATTGAGAAACAAGAAGAAGAAAAAAACGTGATATAGAATGGAATGGGACACCAAAAGAAAACAGGGCACATTGATATTGGGCTTGTTTACGTGCTCCAATGAAACAATGGCAAAACAAAGTGAAGGCAGAACATGTCATACCAACTCTGATCAATTCCTCAAGCATCCCCTAATTTTGGTTCATGAATAAACCTTCTGCGTGTCTTACGAATCAGCAACTCTGGCACCAACTAACTACCTCTTTCTCAGCTAGTTTAGTGGTACTTTCTTTTTCAATATTAGAAGATGTTTCAAGTTCACAAATAAATATTGGAATGTCTTTCTTGAAAAGCAAGTAATCGAAACGAGCTAAATACAGTTAATCTAGTTGTACATCAAGTTGCGAAAATAGGGGTGAATATACAGTTCATACAAGAAACCATCATATACAAATTTTCATCTTCATAATAGTGGTGAGATGAGAAAATGGGGTCTTTGCTCTTAATCTCTAGGGGTTAGAGAGTGTTGGTTAATTTACCTACCGCCGCTAATTAAAGAGAGAAGGAAGAGGAAGAGTTGGACAACATCAATATATATAGAGAGAGCACCGAATATGTACTCATCGTAGCTCAGCCGCTTTATCAGATTGTCTGTGTCGTACACAATATAAGCACAACATAGAAGAGCCCCCAATGCAGAATATACCATCCTTGAAAGAGGCCCCAAGGGAAAAAATATCTGCATGTTCATTCCAAAAATGCACCACAAAGTTAAGATAAATGGATTGACGGAAAGGAGAAATTCTTGAGTACAACTGTTGTGCGTGGACATCAAGTCGGGCTAGCAAGTATTTTTTTGTCTCTTTCTTACAAAAAACTAGGCATCATGACCTGTGACTAGTTTATGTAAGAGTGATTTTGTATAACCGTTGTATGCATCATGACCTGTGACTTGTGATTTAGCAATGGCACAAAGAAAATGGAAATTAAGTGGAGTTGGGTTACCTGGATGAGGCCAAACATCATAAGCATGAGGGTTGCAGCAAACAAAAATGGGCCAAGGAAGCTGAAATCCTGGCCTCTCTTGACTGCCCAGAATGTGTATATGGTGAGGCTCACAACCACCGTAGCCGTCAAAATAACAGCTAGAAGAATACTTTTCCCTGTAGGCACCAAATTATGCATATTTCAAATTACTATACAACTCAAAAGAAAACCAAGAATTCTATTGAGTGGGGTAGCTAGTTAGATTTCCATTGCGAGAAAAATACAAGGGAAAAAGTATAGTCAAATTGTGCCCGTCAACTCATGAAGTGAATTCTTGTTTGTGCATATGGCACGATAAATTAATAGCATAACAACATAACATATTACATTAAAATTATTTTTAGCATAACATGTATATAAATAAGTACCTGGTCTAAAGGAACAGCAGAATCCCACCGTAATCGAAAGTAAAATCGTAAACAGAATAAGAAGCACATAATTCACCGGATGCTTCTTGTGGAAATAGTACAAGGCAATCGTAACTGCACAAATTAAAATTAAAAAAAGTGATAACAAGGAGATAGAAAATTGATTAGATCAAAAGTAATTTGGATTACCAGCTATGGCAGCGATAAAAATGCAAATGAAAGTGATGGTGCCGGCCAAGGATCTGACGAATTCGGGAATGGCGGGGATCGAAACGACGGCGTAGGAAATGCCAACGGTGAGAAGCAACTGAAAGGCGACGATCATGTAGACCTTGCGGATGAAAGCCCATCGGAGCTGAGGGGTCTCCATCTGGTTCGGGTACAATTGTTGCTCCCCATTTTGACCTCTGCCTGCCTCCAAGTCACGACCCTTCATGAACTTTAGCGCCATTGAATCACACTTCACAGAAAAAGAATTTTTTAAAAATAAGGTGAGACAGACAAGATGATTTAGAAAATTTTGAAGAATATCGAATCGAAAAGGTTTCGTCGATCGCGAAAGATGCAATGTGATTTTTTTTTTTTTTCTTTTTTGTGGGTTTTGTTTGAAAGGGGAGAAAGCGTGGGAACGAGAGGAAAAGTAGGAGGGGGTTTGGAGAGTCTTCAAAACTGGGTGTACGGTTTAGGCTTTAAAGATGGTTATTTATAGGGTGGGTTTATAAGAATTTAAAAATTAAAAATATTTAAGTGGTGCATCCAACCCAAGAAAGTAATATCTCACCTTAACCCACAATAGATTTGAGCCCAACAGACCAAATTCACGGGGCCTATATTGACTGTGAGAAAGCTTCATTAGATTATTTGAGAAATTGAATCTTACTATCAAATCATTTAAATTTTTGAAGTTTATTGATTTCCTCACATTTGTTGAAGGTGGGATTGAACCCTCAACTAAGTTCCTCACTCTAAACTCCTCATTAGCCTTTCTGTGAGCTTCGTCAAATGTAAGATGAGACTATAAATTACTACCCTCCATTTTTCGGAATATTTAAAAAATATATATATATTTTTGGAACTTAAAACTAATTTAATATATTTGAAAATTTACTCTTAAATATATTTGAATTTTAAAAGTATAGCCGCGCGGCTATACTCTTTGAAAATATTTAATTCGTATAGCCGCGCGGCTATACTTTAAAAACATATTAATTTTTAAAACGTATAGCCGCGCAGCTATACTTTTTTAATATTTAAGAATATTTTAACGGTATAGCTGCGCGGCTATATGTGTTAAATATATTCGAATATTTAAAAGGTATAGCCAAACGGCGATACTGTTAAAATATATTAATATTTCAAGAGTATATCCGAGCCCCTATACTCTTTAAAAATATACAAATATTTTAGAAGTATAGCCGGGCGGCCATACCTTTAAAATTCAAATATATTTAAGAGTAAATATTCAAATATATTAAATTAGTTTAAGTACCAAAAATATTTTATTTTATTTTTGTCAAAAAATATTTAATGCAATTATCCGTACATTAGTGTAACTAAAATATTGTTTTGTCGAAAACAAAACAAAAAACCTTTAGTCGATTTTACAATGCATAAAACATGTCGTTTTGTCCACTGATCCTTACGACATGTTAAAATGGGACAAATAGTGTCGCTGGATTTCCTCAAGTGATTTGTTTTAATCTTCACCGTTGGTTGGAACTTGATTCCAACGGTCAAGATGCCCAACAGAGAAACCTCACCTGTTTATAAACCTCTGGCTCTGAGTTCAGGCGCCAAACCAGAACCATTAACAAACTCTGAACAGTCGATTTTCCCCATTACACCAGAGTTCTATCTCCACCTTCTGAGAATCTAAAATCCAGTTTCTTACTGATCTTTTTCTAGGGTTTATAGTTTTCTTGGTAAGAATTATCATGGAAAACGAGAACATTTCTGATCTGAGAGAAGAAAGTGGAGTCACGAATCAAGATTCTCAAAGTCTTGATCTTGAAGCTGTTCAAGCGACATCAGAAATGAACAAATCCACCATGGAAGATAAGCATAAGGGCAGTGGATCGATCTTGACTGAAGAAATTATGGGCCATGACCAGCGTACTGGTTTGGTGGTTGAGAAAGAAGAAAGCCCAAAAATGAGTGGGGTTTTGCGGGGTAAGACTGAAGGGTTGAAAAGCGAAAAAGAAGAAGAGGCTGTGAAAGCAAAGTTCTTGAATGAAAAATTGGTGGGTTGCGATGAGATTGTGGGTTTGAGAACTGGGTCAGTGTGTGGACAAGAGAACAGTACTGAAGATGGGAATGGGGTAGTTGCTGATCAGCAGGGCCTCAATCTTCCTCTTGATTCTGAAATTACTGATTCAGAATTGAGGCATTCTTGTAGTTCTGAAGGAGATGGGAAAATGATTGTGGATTCGGATGAGATTGCGAAAGAAGAGGTTGTGAAATCAGTGTTCTTGAATGAAAAAATGGTGGGTTCGGATGAGATTGTGGGTTCAGCAAAGACTGAAAATGGGAAAGGGGTAGTTACTGATCAGCAAGACCTCAATAATCTTGTTCCTGAAATTGCTGAGAAAGAACAGATTGGTTCTGGTTCAGGGTCGAGTTTATGTTGTAGTGAAGGAGTTACAGATCAATATTTGAAGTTTGTAATGAGAGCAGATGACGTGACATTAGGAGAGGCTGATGAATCCAATCAAGAATGGAGGGATTTCAAAGATGCTATCATGAGAGCAGATCAGCTGGACCTAGAGTCTATTGGCCTAAAGATTGAACGTCGGGTGCAAGCTTCGGTTGAGGACGTGGTGAAAAGATATTCCCAGATGAATTCAATGACAATGTCTCTCTCTATAGGTGACTGGGAGAAAATTCTGGAGAGCAGAGATGTTTCTGGATTGGAAGCTGATCGAGTAACTATGCTGAGAGAATCTGGAGAGCAAAGAAAGATGCAGGCATTAAAGGCCTATTCTGAGTCTCAACTTTCTGATATGGAAGATAAACTTGGTGTTATTAAGGAAGCAGAAGTTGATAATGGGAAGACTATTGCTGAACTTGAAGAAGAAACAAAAACTGAAGTTGAGAAGGAAAACAATGCGATTCATGAATTGCAGGAACTAGTTACCGTGGAAGAATCAAAAGAGACTGAGTTGAAAATGGAGATGCCATCAAAGGCCCCAGGGCTGCTGCATCGGCCTAAGCTGCTGATGTCTGTCGGTGTCGTAATAACTGCTATACTTTACACAGCATTGAAGATGAAGCGAAGGTAAAGGAGGAATATATGACAAAACTGCTCAGCAGTCCTCTTGTATTGTGTTGCCATAGGCCATGTAGGGTTTTGCTCTTTGTTATCCTCGAAGCTTTTGAGAGTACAGAAGTATACAGAGAGAATTTGCAGAGATTTGGTCATAGTTTGGATCACGTTTTAGTATCTGTTGTGTTTGGAATTGGTAAGCTCACTATGTCTTTACCACAAAAATAGTGAGAAAGTGTATAGAACCCTAGATTCAATGTGAAGATTTGAAACAAATAAAAATCATGTCTTTCTTTTTTTGGGGAGTTTTGTATGTTTCGATAGTATTTCGCTAGTTGTTTTTCCTTTTTCTTTGATTAGTGGTGATGGAGAATTCGGACTTGAGATGTCTTCTAACTAATTACTAATTAGTACGTTTGCTACTTCTTCTAAGCAAACAAATTGTATCTCCAAATGTATGGTCATTGTGTGCTGGTTCTGTTTATATGCCTAAAAATGTTTGGTAGCCCTTCTATATGCCAATCTCCGTGCCTGTTTAGGAGCTTTCCAATTCAAACGAGGGTTTTGACATACCAACTTAGCTGTACACATCTCATGTTCGTGCCAGTTTGGGCATGAAAGTAATACATAGAGGCACAACAACCAAAGTGACACAGCACCTAACCCACGAAAGTAATAGCCCAGCTTAACCCACAATAGATTTGAGCCCAATGGACCAAATTCATGGGCCTAAACCCTTGGACCTATTGACTTTGAAACCAATATAAAGTAGTAGTCATGAGCTTTGCCAAATGTGAGGTGAGGCTATAAATTAAAGTAAAGATCAATGTAACTTATCCTATAGAGCCTGCAAAAAGAAACGAAAAAAAAAGTTTGATGCTCATGACAGTCATGTCCTCCTCCACTTCCTCTTCTTCAGTTGCTAGCACTGCTGCTACAAATGTCGTTTTTGAGATTGGAAAATACAAGGTGGTGCTCCAAAGAGCTGAACCAGAGACTACATGCAGCACCAAGTCCTCAAATATTCCAGTTCCACCTCCAAAGCCTCTTCTGATTGGCATGCCTTGTGAAGCTGGAGAATTCCCTCTCTTGCTGCTCCTCCATGGTTATCTTCTCTCCAACTCTTTCTACTCTCAGCTTATCCAACACATCGCTTCTCACGGCTTCATTGTCGTTGCCCCTCAGGCTAGGCTCTCTTTCTCTCTTTCACTTGGATGCACACTTTATAAATTGTAATTATACATATATGACTCAGAATTTTTCATATCCCTCTTTGATAATCAACTAAACAGTATGGTGATGGTGGTCTTATTATAGGTTTTATGTTCAAATCAATGACTTTCAATTTTGGTTTCTCTCTTGTTAGGCATATATACTAACTTTCCATGGTTTCCAATTACCTTATTGGGTTTGGATATGAATTATTGTGACTTATCATTTGAAGAGATAGTCCACATATTGATATTCATGATCAAACATCATGTGAGTTCATGTTGCTTGTGCATTCCTTGAGGCTATCATCTGCAAGTTTCCTTTAAGTTATTTTCAGTGATTGCCTTAGTCTGCAAGGTAAATGGTGTATATGTCCACATCTAACGGAGGCTTGTGCTGTCTTGTTGGGCACCAACCAAGTTTTTAAGTAACAAAAGCAAAATATGTGAGTCACTGAGCTTTCATTTTCAATGCTTGACAAAATGGCATGTTTTGATTGGCATTGTATGAACGGAAAATACCCAAGTGGCTCAGTCCTTATCAGATATGCTTGGGGTCTAAATACTGACCCTTCTTGTTTTTTGCCAGTGAGTCTATTTCAAGTCTGAGATTCCTTGTCCTTAACAATATACTAGAAGTGGCTGAGTTGAGAGAACAACTCTCATTCACATTGAGATGCTGTAGATATAACATGAAAGACTAAAATTTCCAGTTTGGCTTGTATTTTTGTGCTGACATTGTGCTTCTTAAAGTTAAACTACAGAGATTGGAGCAGACATTAATATTACTGTACCTTTATAAAAAGCTAGATGTATAAATAAAATTGCCTCTAACTCTGCCTTATTGATAAGCAAATGTTCTTTGTGTTCAACAGTTATATACAATAGCTGGACCAGATACAACAGGTGAGATCAAGTCTACAGCGGCAATAACAAATTGGTTATCTGAAGGACTTCAGTTCTTGCTTCCACCCCATGTTCAGGCAAATCTAAGCAAGCTAGCACTTGCCGGCCACAGCCGTGGAGGCAAAGTCTCTTTTGCACTAGCATTAGGGAAAGAAGGAAACACTAATCGAAAGTTTTCAGCCTTAATAGGCATTGACCCAGTTGATGGAATGGACAAAGGGAAACAAACCCCTCCACCAGTACTAACCTATGTTCCTCATTCATTTGATCTTGATATGGCAGTGATGGTGATTGGTTCTGGTTTGGGTGAGGTGAAAAGGAACCCTCTGTTCCCTCCTTGTGCTCCAAAAGGTGTTAACCATGAGGACTTCTTCAACGAATGCCAAAAACCAGCATGTTATTTTGTGGCAAAGGATTATGGTCATCTTGATATGCTGGATGATGAAACCAAGGGGATCAGAGGGAAATCTACATACTGTCTGTGCAAAAATGGGAAGTCAAGGGAACCCATGAGGAAGTTTGTTGGAGGGGTTGTGGTTGCATTCCTTCAAGCTTATTTGGAAGGTGATAATAGCCACTTAATGGCTATAAGAGATGGGCTTGATGAGACTGTGCCAGTAGAGCTTCAAATTGTTAAATTTAATTTGTGAAGTTTAGGAGCTGTGTTCAAAAAGCAATAGAAAAAGATTAAGCTGCAGTTTCCCAAAACAAAATTAATTTCTTTATTTATTTTACTTGCTCAGTTTGCTCCATTACAAATCTCACACGGAAGCTTCAAATAAGTAATTACATTTAGCTTTCTGAATTTGAAACTAATGCAAAGACCATTGTAAAAATCTTTGATTTTTTTAGTACAAGCGATAGTTTTTTTTTTTTTTTTTGGGTCGGAATCAAATTTTATTAGATAGAAGGCAAAAGCCGGTTACAAGAAAGTGAGCTCCACAAAGGAATTCGACGAAACTGCAACACAAGAAGGCATAAAACCTACTACATCATAAAACTTGAAGACGACATAAAGCCAAGAAAAACAAAGTGCACACAAAAAGCAGTGAAAACAGAACAGAGAAATGCCACACCACCCATAACCAAACAGCAGCATAATCAACACAAGCCCACACCCACCAGAGAGAAACCAGTAACCAATGCTCGAGATAGAAAATGGTGGTGGACAAGCCACCAAAGCTACAAAGCGCGCTACCATAATTCAAGCAATAAGTGACATAAGCACTTTAAAAGCAACCCCAACTGCATAAAAGTCATCGAGGAGAGGAGACCCTCGTGTGGTCGAGGCGCTGAAGATGGTGGTGAAGGGAAGGTGTCGAGAAATAGCCGCCAATGGTAGGAGGAGAAAATGCATATCAAGCACTAGAGGCTCTTACAAGTAAAAACTAAAAGAGATATTGATCAACACCACAAAAGGGTTGAAAGCAAAAGCAGCACAAAAGGCTGAAGAGAATCGCATAGCACGCTTGGTCACCTCGTTTGCACCAAATCACAGATAGAGGCGAATCATAGATCTGAAGTAGTTTTCCAGCATGAATCAAATCTCAAATTTGCAAAAGAAACAAACAGAGCAAAAAAACCCTCCAGCAACACAAATCGGAACAATAAACCAACTGCGGCAGCCACAGGGGAAACCACCTAAGCCACCGAAACACAAAGGCAATCCCCAGACAAAGTAGATCCAGAATAGGAGCAGAACAACGAAGCTACCCACACCCAACCACACACTCCCTGCAAAATAAAGGAAATCTCAAAGTCACAGCAAAAGAAAAGGGTGAGGAAGAAAACTCAAGGAGGGAGGGAAAGAGAGGACGGGAAGCAAACTTGTTTTTGTACAAGCGATAGTCTATACTACAAGGAATGAGGATTTCTCACACACACATAACTATAATATCGTGGGGATTCAAACTTGAGGCCTCCGATCTTAAAGTCAAGATCTTTTTCCACTGTGCTATATTCTGTTGGCAACTGTAAATTCTTATGATGCACCAAAAGGTATTTGCTCTGCAAATGAGTTTGTTGGATTTTCACAAAAACTAATGGATTATTTTGTTAAGCCCAAAAACTAAAAGTTTCTTAGAAACATAGTGAAGGCCTGGCCCAATATCATTATAAAAAGATGATGGGGCTTGAATTTTAAAAACTAACGGATTTTACTTTTAAGCCCAAAAACTCATTTTAAAATAAGAAAACTTTAAAGAAAAAATAAAAAATAAAAAACCCAACGCACCCTCCTCCTCCTCCCTTTCTCTCAGCTCGCCTCCTCTCTCACCTCCACGGTCCACCTAGCAGCCATTCTCCCTGCCCGCCCCATCGTCCTTTTCGATTCTTTTAGAAATTATAGTTGTCAAAATACTGAGGGGTTGCGGCCTGCGGGGACACAAAGGCCTTCGATTTCATAGCAGTTGTTGTTGGCATTCTGGCTCCGAAAATACTGGAACACAGTTGTTTTAGTGTTATAGAAGTTGGGTTTTTCTGGTGCCTAATGATTGTCTTCTCTGAATCGGTGAGTCCCGCTATTCTCCAAGTTTACTAAGAAAATTTCTTTACTTTCTGTTGAAATAACTTTGGCTTATGAATTCCTGTATCTGCTGGGGGTTGATTATCTTATGGGTCCTGTTTGGTAGCTGAGAAATCTTGGGAAAACGAAAAATTAAGTGGGAATTTTGATGGACTTAGTTTTGAAAAGGCTGTTGTAAAATTCCATTTTTTCGTCTGTAGATTTTCTCAGCAACCAAAAGTCTGCAATGGTTCAGTCGCTTCCCATTCTTGTTACTTCTTATTTTTCTGTTGGTCTTTCAATAGCTTTCTAATTTCTTATTGCCGTTGAAATTATATAAACTTTGTTT
This sequence comes from Prunus persica, assembly GCF_000346465.2. Classification (NCBI taxonomy): domain Eukaryota; kingdom Viridiplantae; phylum Streptophyta; class Magnoliopsida; order Rosales; family Rosaceae; genus Prunus; species Prunus persica. The sequence continues at coordinate 1,453,690 of NC_034009.1, forward strand.
GAGCATTGCAACTTGGATAATTTGTGCTTACTCATGTACACGTCTAGTGGTAATTTCTCTTGGAACTTTGGGGTACGTTTATAGTCTGTTCATTGTGGAGCTTTTGAATTTCTCTTGGTCCAAGTTAGAATGGGTTTTAAAAGTTTTTTTTTCTTTAAGCGTAATTAAAGGCCCTTATTATTTTCTTTTGAGCAGTATCTACTGTTTGCTTGCTGTCAGTATATTTTTGCAAGTTTGAATTTTTACATGGCAAATATTGTTTGCTTTGCTTGCAAGGTCCCTTTACCCCAGTAGAGCATCAAACCAGACGGATATGTATTGTTTGCTTACTTACCTTAGGAACATGGATCCCCTTTTCGAATGTTGCTCTTTGAATGGAAAGTTCTCTCAGGTTTTTTGTAATCCAACTTTTCCCCTTGAAAAAAGATGTTTTGGTTTCTTTACAGAATATAGAAATTCATTGGGTAGGATGTAAAATATCAGACTTTAAAAGCACAATAATCTGCACCCAGATAGTTCTTTGATATTGGGCTACAATGCTATAGTCATGCTATCAAACCAGGCATTCGTATTCTCTTTCATGGATATAGTACACTTATGAATCATAATCTTTTTGGTAGCACACAAATGTGCTTAATCCATCTTCTTTATATGATTTTTTTTTTCTAATAACATTATTGATTACTTAATTTTTATTTGTTCTATGTTATAGGTCTTCCGCTGAAATAGATTAAAACAGAAAACCGTCTGACTCGTTGTGGGTATCAAAACACTCTGTTATTAAACAGTTTTTTATCGTTCTGAAGCTCTGATTTTTAGTGGGATGAAGATGTATGTCTTAAACTTTTATTTTTGCTATTCATTCCTATTGCTTTTACTTATTTCTGATGGGGTAATTTTATATAAATGTCTGTTTTCAGTCTTTCTAGACAATTCTTCTTTATTTATTTTTCTAATGTTGGGGATGTTATAAATTCCAATTTCTTTGCAGAGTACAGGCTAATTCCGGTGTGCTTACTAATTTCGACGTGCTCAAATTTCTAGAATCTAGAGGGGCTTCTGAAGATTCAGCACGGGTTTTTTCTGACGTAACGCCATCAGAGAATAAGGTTGTAGTGGTGTTTATGTTTCCACCACCCACATTCTGTTTTTAATTCAACCTTGTTGTGAAGATTGATGTATTGTTTATTTTCCTTGTTTAGGTTTATGGTTATTTGTTTGGGACTCCTGCTCGTGGTCAAACAACGGAGAATATCAATGAGTTCAAGGAAAAGTGTAAGAAGTATGACCTAGCGGAAGCTGAGGTGCTCAATATCATCAACACTAGGCCATCTAGCATTGTTGGAATCTACCCGGTTTGTTATGACAACTTTTTATTGTTAATCTGTTTCTGTTGTAGCTTATTGATTTTATTAATGACTGTGATGCTTGTGTCTTTATAGTCCAGGTTCTTTTAAATTTATGATTGTGTACATTACTGTGTTTGCTGGTGATGTTTTGTGTATTGGGTTTATGGGATCATGCTGTTTATGCAATAAATTTGTTTGTGTTTGTACCCTGCATTGTGGGTGGCTTTGGAACTGTATTAAATTGGGATAGGAAAAAAAAACTGTAGGTACTATATTTTGCGTAGAGAATAATGATGAGTGATGAGGAGCATAATGCTGTACTTTTAGTACTTGACCATGGATTTACTGATTCACATTACTCTCTAGTATGGTAGAACATTGGCGGAGTACCATCTCTTTTCTTTCCCTTCTCTGTAGCGAACATATTTCTTTGTTTTTCTGTAACTTGTGATATCAGAAAATGATCAACTCTGATATTCCCCTAATTATCATTGTTAACACGACATTGGCAATTATGGTTGAACCTGTCAGAAGTTGGGATCATAAACAAAGTTACCTTATTCTGTAACTTAATAATTGACAAAGGTTATGGATTGCCTAAATTTCTAATGTCTGTCTGTAAGGAATTGTTTTTCTTCCCAAATGGTAGAATGGTCTTGTGTGTCTTTTTGTTTTATATGCTGAGAGAGTCTGATGGCAGCTCTCGCTGGATTAACATGTGGTTGGTGCATACACAATATCTTTTTTTTTTCTTCATAGATCATCTTCGTTCATGTAAACATAATAATATAATAATCCTCAAGAATATGATTGCATTAAGATTTTGCGTCTGGATGGAGGTATTTTATCTTGATCTTTCTATGTGCAATGACCAAGGGTCACATTGTCTCTATACCAAGGCTCCTAATATGATTTTCCTACTTGTAAACGGAGAGAAAATATTGTAACGTTCCTGGTTTGTTCTAATTTCTAAACATGTCAACTCATTTGCAGATTTGCTCTGTTATTTAATTTTTTGTTTTTGATGTTTCACAGCTTATTGAGAATTGCGACTTGCGTTTAGGAGATACTGTTGAAGAGCTGGTAGAATTGGTAGTAGAGGTGTTTCCATCTCCTCTTCCAGCAAAGACTGTCGAAAATGATGCAAAAACCACAAATGTGGAAAAAATTGAAGACCAGAATGATAACGATGAAGGGAAACCAGAAAATGAGGAAGAAATGGAGACAATCGATGGGTCTTAGGACTGGCCGTTAATCTTTTCTTAAAAGTTTTGTGTTCAAAAGCGTTCCAATACCAATACCAATGTTGGAAGACACATGAATTTTTGAACTTGTGGGTTTGAGAGCAAGTTTATCATGTTCTATGTGATTCTTTCCTTTTGTTTTTACATGTACAAGCGATAATGAAGGAAGGAGGTTTTGGTATTAAGCACGTATTTTGTTCTGCATTCGGCATCGACTTTATTCTTAATGCATTTGGTCTGTTCAAATGAGACCCACACCATTCTCGAACAAGAAAGCTTGAGGCTTTGCAGGCAAAGGTGAAAAGTCAAAACCAATTTCTAGTTTGAACCATTTTCAACTCACACAACCCTAAACCATGAACCCGCCAAATGAAGACGACATGACGTACGATATTTGATTAAGCACTGGTCCATTAAAGATGAGACACATGGAAGGTAGCCAAGCCGTTTAGTTCTTCATCCACTCAAATTTTTCTTAACTTTCCCATTTCTATGACATGATAGTAATAACTGATGGGCATGAGGACAGGCACCATATATTACTATATTTGATTTGCAGATAATAATTTCCCGTTGAACTGAAAACTGATGTGGTATAGAACAATTGTGTCGGCCTTATAATTGTACCTTCTTTTGAAAAAAGAAATTTGAAGACTGAAAATGATAGATCCACATCCACAATGAACCTAAATAATTGTGCTCGGGACATCCACACCAGAAGAATCATGTGTTGTGTTGTCGATCTCTTTTTGTTTGTCTTAAGTTGTGTTGTCATCTTAAAAAGCGAAACATTTGCAGACAAAATCTTAAAGGATAAAAACCCCAATGATTCTTAAACTATGTTTTCATCATAAGCCGACTGGATATATATGAAAATTAAGCGATGAATCATGTAAAATTTTAGAATTCATGTTCGTAAAAGAATTGTTATCATTGATTTTTTTTTTTTCTTTTTGAAGGATGCTAGTTGCATTGTTATTGTGAATTTTAATCATCGCGTGTATTATGTCACATGATATACATATTGGTAAAATAATTTAGTTAAAAAGAGTAATGGTGTGTAAATGAGCTTTTGTCGCTAAAGGGCATGGTAGAACAATTTTCATACATGAGAACAACTTTGATGATCATGTCGTCTGATTACATGGACTGTTCGATTGCTCTCACAAGAGAGCATGATCCTTATATTAGGAGTTGTAATTAGGTGAAGCCAAATGGTACCAAAAAGCAAGAAGTTATACCCCCTTGCGATGAGAAAGACTTTCATGCAATGGAAATAACATTTTTTGTCATTCTCAATTAATAACGTAACGACACGTGATATAACTTTTTCACGTGTTATTGTATTATTGGTTAGGAATAACAAAACAGTGTTATTTCAGTTACAAATAAATTTTTCCACCTTGTGAGAGTGGCCAAACAGTCCAAACAACGTGACCGAAGATATTTTTTTTTTTTTGTGAAAATGACCCAAGATATTCTCTTCCATACACATATAAGCTATATATACTTGCTAATGTCACCTTTAGTTAATCATAAATAATAATAAAACTGTTATATATTACTACTCTAAAACAAATTGTCCTACACTCCTTCCCTATAAAAAAATATAAGGACCGCACCTTCCGCTTCTTCCACTTCAATTTCTTAGAGTAGATGAGTGCAAGATGAACTTACCGTGGGAATAATTATTGGTAACAAAAAAGATATGCTCCTGGAGAAAAGACTGAATGTGCTCTCCCATAGAAGTTTGGTTAAAGACCTAAAGCAGAAAAGATATGTTAAATCAATACCAGCAACCAAAACAATTGTGTCAAATCAAATATCACTTCCACAAAGAAAAATAACCTAATCCCTCACTGACTGTCTCCTTTTTCCCTCTCTCACTCTCTTCTCTTCTCTCTCTTCTCTTCTCTGTCTTCTCTGTCTGTGTAGTTCAGAAACTGAAACCAAAGAAAGTGAAGAAGGTGGTGGAATGGTCATGTGCGTGGGAATGGGCATTCTGACCTGACCACACCTCAGAAGCATAGACCACTTGAGCTTTTGATTTTACAATGTATTTTGGAGCCACCGGCCCACCCTTTTCTTTTTCTTTGTCAAAATGTCTCACCTAATCCAGAAATATTAAACCCTATCAAAATAATATTACAAAAAGAAAAAATATATATATATATTTGAAATTGAAATGTCAGGGGTCCTCTCCTCTCCTCGTGAAGCGATGGTTTCAGCATAATGTACGGCTTTGCCCCGTATAAATTTGTGCTGATTTTTGTGGCAAAGACTAACCAGACCACAAAACGACACCATTTTTCTTTGGGTTTGCATGTTGGGTTGCACCAAAATCACCAAACCCAACATCATGTGGTCAAATCTCTCTCTTGTTCTGGCCATTTCTTGCCCCTCTCTCAAACATTAGACTCTGAATCTAGATCATTAATTTTTTGATATTATTCAAAAATATAAATATTTGTTCGAGAAGAGAATGTTTTTCTAAGTAGAATAAGATCATATTTTAGTGTTAGTGTTAATCCGAGATTTGTGATTAAACAAGAGGTCAAATGTCCACCAACCACTGCAACGTCAAACAAGTGCATGCATGCAGCCATGGGATAATCAGATAACACGACATATATCTGGGAGTTTCCATAAAAACCAAAAACAAAAACAAAAGTCAAACAAGCTAGCTGTGGCAAAATTTATCTTTTATTCCTTAGAAAGAATTTAAAGTTGGAAAATTAGGTTAGAGAGAGAAAGCCATTGGTGGATGGAATTGGGAAAATTATTGTTTCCCAAAGAAATTAATCTTCGAATATTTGCCTCTTATTGGATACCAAATGGTAAATTGGCAGATGCCCAGAGAGCATGCACACACACATGTGAAAGAAGCAGTAGCAGCTGTGGATCTGCAGGCAGGCTCTGCCTCTGCCATTAAGAAATTGGAGTTGACCCACATTTGACCAAGACCAAGAGATGGATATGGATGGAACCAAACCATCTATGATCTATCTAACTTCCAAGGGAGTAATTAATGTGTTTATCCAAGACCTGAGGATGAAGACAAGCCGATTTGGTAACAAAATTAATAAAGCAGCCAACAAGGTACGCAGGAAAAGCGATTTTTCCATAGACAGAAGTTAATGTCCATATCCCCCTCGACAGCGAAAGAGATCATAAGTATAGTCTTTCACTTTTTATTTTGTAGACAGAATTCAAAAGGTAATTTGGCTCTGTGTAATGTGTATGCTACTAGCATCCAACATCCGGGATAAGCTCAGTCACTTATGCACGAGTGAGCTAAGTTCGGTCGCTTATGCGCATGTGAACAAGCACAATTTCTAATCTTTCATTTAAATGTAGGATCGTTTCACTAATTAAATTGGTGGCGTACATGTCACCAACTTACTTACTATAAAAAAAAATACATGTCATTAAACTCGTAATACATATATAATAAGAATGGAAACCCATGTTTGATTCACATGCGCATATATAATAAGAATTGAAAAATAATAGTTGCAATATATTTGGTGCTGTTCATGAAACCCATAATGACGATAGATAGCATAGCTACCAACAAATCAATAATTCATCACTAGTATCAGACAATCTCAGTACTATTCAGATTTCAGAGAGTGCAATCTCTTTCATTACACATCAGCCCATAGTAAGAAACATTAAGGATCGAAGCCCGTGTACTTAAATAGCACATAATTGTTAACCTACAGAGTCTACAGACACACAAAAACAAAACCAAACACTCAAAAAAAACCCAGCTGTATTTCCTCCATGAACTGAAGCATCGCTTTCTCCCTTACATACAAGCTTAGAGGCTAGAGAGAGAAGAAAAAAGAAGAAGAAGAAGAAGCTTGGTCTTTAATTTCATGCCCTCCACTTCCATTCTGTCCCATGATAATTAAACTCTTTGCATTAATGCAAAGTTCAATTAAAAAACAAAAAAATATATATATATACATCTACCATGCATCATAAAAAAACGAGAGAGAGAGAGAGAGAGAGAGCCAGCCACACCTAAAATGTTACATTTCCAACACCTTCTCACTTGTCTCCCCATGCCATGTTTAACAAGAATATAATGATAACAAATAGTGGGAAATAATTGACAATAATAATAATATAATTAGTGACAGATTTTTGGATTGAGAAGCTAAAGATCAGATCAGGTGCAGTGTTTAAATATTTGACTGTACTACTTACTTAAGTGTAATTAATAAATCAAGTAGTTTTAGTTTCTAATTATAATTAAATTTTTAAGGCATGAAGAGTTTGTTGCCACACTTGCAGCGCCAAGCTTCAGGATAGTACTCGAGAGGTATAGAGACACCTGGTTGAATGGGCACGTGGACCGCCTTACAAGGCGAGCACCTTCCACACTTGGATCTGCAACTCGGTGGCGATGAACCCAGCCGGCTCTTCTGAGTCTCAACTCGCTCCAATGCCGACGACCCGATTTGATATTCCTCTCTCTGCTTCTGCTGCTGATGAGAATGATTCCCACCACCTGAAAATTCATTGAAGTTTGAACTCAACAACTGAGTCACTGCTCAACGAGTCAAGGAAACTCAAAAAGGGGGGTTGCTGCTGAGTTGCTTACCGAGTTGGGTTTGACTGGTTATGGCTGAGGAGGCTGAGGTGAACAAGAGGAAAGTGAAGGCTGTGATGAGAGTTGATAGCCTGATGTAATGGTGGTGCTGGCGGCGGTGGCGGTGGCGGTGGCGCAGTACGCCCATCGCCTGAGGTGGAGGTGCGCAGGTTAGCAACTGGGCTCGGCTGTGAAAGTTCGATATTGAGAGAGAGAGAGAGAGAGAGAGAGAGAGAGAGAGAGAGAGAGGAGGATATATATGAATATGAATGATATGATGATGTAAAAGGAGAGTGAGGAGGAAGATTGGGAAATGAGGGAGGGGGGAGATGCTTTTATTATTGTTATTGCAGTTTTTACTTGTGAGCGTGTGGGGAGGGTGGTCTAAGTCAAAAACACAGTCCCCAAAAGATCAAAGATCAAACCAGAGAGAGAGAGAGAGAGAGAGAGAGATTTCTTAGCTTTGTTGTATTGTTTGGCCAAGGGGTAGAGTCCTGGGACCCTGTAAGGCCCTGAATGATTGTGATGTGGAGTTGAAACAGAGGCCAACTTGGAAACCATATTCACTACAATGCCACTGAGATAGGGAAATGGTTGGGAACATATTTCAGACCAACAATGAACGAGACCTAGGTATGAGAAATTTTTGTACGTGACGGCAACCTCACTTGACCTATTAACATGGTGATTTATGTGAATTTACATTAACAAGGTGTTATGAATCTACTTATATTATTAACAATGATCAGGTCATAATAACAATATATTAGCATGCTACATGTTGTGTATGTGACTAAGAAGTAAACTCCATATGAATTATAGTCTGAAAAATATTTATACACGTGAGCGACTGAGCCTAATAAAATTTCAAATGCAAACATGCAAGAGGAGGAGGGAAGAAAAATAAAGGAAGAGTGGCTTAAATGTAATAATTCGAAAAGAAGGTGGGTTTTGAGGTAAAATGGGTGAGAGCAGAGCACCCGTGTGGGGGAGGATGGGATGCTGTCTCGTACGGGACGAACACGGAACATCTGAGTCAAGGCTGAACCCACCCTCACCCTAATGCCCTCCCTATGCACACCATTATTGCCTCTCTCTCTCTCTCTCTCTCTCTCGTCTAACATGGTAGGCCTATTGAATTCTGAGAGGGGCCCATTTATACAGGGGACAGGGCCCACATGGACACATTTTTGTTGTTTTATAACTTTTATTATGCATGCCACTTTCTTTCTTCCCTTGTATTTATTTATTTTGTTGTTGGTGAAATAAGAGAATGAGAAATTAATGGAGGAAGGAGCAGTTGTATTAAATGAACCCCCATGATCTTTCTGTAAGTGCGGGCCTGGCTGCCCTAGCCTATCCTTAGCCAGGTAGCTCTCAGGCTCTCAGGCTCTCAGGGTCTGAGCAGCTGAGAGAGAGGAGGAGGAGGAGGAAGAGTGTAACCGTGTAAAGGGTCGGTAAATCTGGCTCAGTGATTTGATGGGTTTTGGGTTTGGTTGCATTTAAGGCAACAACAAAAAAGAAAAATAGCCGCATTGGGGTAAGAGGACTGAGAATGATTTGCTGCTAGAGGCCATGGTTTTAGTTGGACAAGGAAATCCACCAAGCTTTTGTGAAAACTAATCAATTTGCTGATTGTTGAGAATTGAAAGGAAACAAAAAATATTAAAGAATTGACAAGAGACTTGTAGTTTAACTAATTAAAAGTAATTACTTATTCGTCCGAGATTTAGGTTAGATTCTCCCCTCCCTCCATCCCTTGAATTTTTGCCAGAAATTAAGTTTTGCAGCTTAATGTGTGTGGACAGTGGAAAACTACTAGGCCTAGCCTCTGTTGGGCCCTTGGTGGTTCTTGGGTTGGTGAGGCCTAGTGTTCAAACAGTAACAGGACTAACATGAGGGTTTTTCCCATGGCAGGAAGCAACCATTACTAGCTTTTGCATGCTTGATTTACACATCATCTGTGACTGTACAAGTTGGAAAGGGACACTTCACTGCATTATGATATTTCAAAATCAAAAAAAATCCACACACACACACACACACAAAAAACAAAAACAAAACGCCATTGATGATTGCTTGCACTTCTGTTTCTGCAACAACTGTTTGAATTGTTACCTTGTGGTTTATAGTTTTAGTTTGGAGCATTAGAAGTTTTAACTATTTGTAGTACTCATTCTTAACCAAAAATTACAAGCTGAAAAATTGAGTCTGGATTCTGCATATAGCTTCAAGCCTTCACAGCAAATGATTGAGGCCAGGATATCTTCTTCAGTTTGGTTCTGCAAGCAATAGATATTATGGCTTTAACAAAGCAAGTGCCATGGGCTGCACTTCAATGATTACAAGCTCCAGTTTAAGAAAGTGGCACCTAGAGTAGAGCAGGAGAAAGACTTCAACGGGCATAACACTATTTTGTTATATCCGGTTAATAACGTTATGACACGCTTGATAACATTTCCACGTGTTATAATATTATTGGCCGAAAATAACAAAACAATGCTATCCCCATTATAATTTGCAACTAAATTTTTCTCCCAGAGTTGAGCTTTGAAGACTCAATTAATTAAGCCATGCTATAGTGCTGTCTAATTATTGATGGAATTATATTGTGTGTGTACCTGAAATTTTAATGTTTAACGGACAAACCCTTTTTTTCTAGAATGACCTTCCAATTCTTTGCTAGTGACGAAATTCGATGACAATGGTAAATTAGATCTCTAAATTCAAAACCTAACATGTTCGGATTAGACAGGTTTCCTATGAAAATCCAGTCTTATCAAATAGTTGAACTCACAATACTTTAGTCGTGTAGCAATATCAAATCAACACCCCCACCTTCTCTCCCCCCCAACACAACACATAATAACTTGACCACTCACTATTTCTCTTAGATTAAAGACATGTTCAAAGAAAAGAGATTTGTAGATTATGAAAAAGAGATATTAATTCAACAATTTAAAGAAAAAAAATAATTTCTCAAGATCGTTCTTTTTTTTAACGAAACGAACAAAGATAAATTCAATTCTTGATTATTTGCACACACAAACTCATGTGTAGCTAATAAAAATTTATTTCTTTCGGGATAATAAAGAAAGCCTCATAATTCAGACGCATAATTTTAAAGTAAACTCTAGCATATAAACCACCCATCATGTAAATTTTAATATTTTCATATATGGGTAAAGAATTCAAATGTAGAGCACAATGGGTTGAAAACACCTTTTTGCTATATTTGCCAAAAGGTCCTTGAATAAACATAATATTATTAAATAAAACACCAGACCTAGTAAACCCCGCCAAAATGTTCCCTTGATCCCTTCCACAGTGGCAGTGTGGCATTAACCCAAAGCCCCTAACTCCCAAACCACTAATTAATCAGTAATTAAAAATAAAAACCCTAAGTTTTAGTCCAGAATCATTCAGACAAGAATTACGTGGCAGTCTAGGGTGAAACGCAGCTACCGAAAAGCCCCTTCCCCACCAAAACCCCCATACGACTTACGAGTGACTCTTTAGTCTTATGAGACGACGCCGCGCCTACTCTCTCTCTCTCTCTCTCTCTCTCTCTCACTCACTTCTTTGCTTGCTGCCCTTTCCCCTTTTTCCCCCAATCCCACTTTCGCCCTCCCAACTCCCGCGAAATTACCAACCTGCCCAGATCGCATTCGCAGGGCTCTCCGTCGCCGAAACTCCCGCCATGAACGCCACCACGACGTCGTTCCGCTCCATTCTCGAGAAGCCCCTCAACCAGCTCACAGAGGACGACATTTCTCAGCTCACCCGCGAAGACTGCCGCAAATACCTCAAAGAAAAAGGTCCCCCCCCCTCCCCTCCTTACACCTCACCCCCTTTTTCTACTAATTTTCGCTTTTGCCCTTCGCCTCTCTCTCTCTCTCTCTCTTCCCTCCACCGCCATGTTCTCCGATACGTCTACAATCACGGAACATTCCATTCTCTCCAACTATATTTATTTATTGAAATTGATTAATTACTTAACGAGGATTTTTTTTCCTTTTTTTGGCAATTTAAAAATGTGATGGACACGTGTCCGTACAGGAATGCGGAGGCCTTCGTGGAACAAATCGCAGGCGATCCAGCAAGTTATTTCCCTCAAGGCTCTGCTGGAGCCCAACGACGATACCGGCGCCGGAGCGCTCAGACGGATTGTCGTTTCGCCTCATACCACCACCCCGCGCGTCAGTGCTTTCTTCTTATATGTTTGGTTCCCGAGAAATTAAAAATGCAAAAGAAAGTTACTGTCTTTCTTTTCTTTCTCTTTGTTTCCCTCTTAACACTTGTTTGATTCGGAATTTTCTGTACAGGCGGCTTCGAATTCAGCCGGTTCGGCCAAGGAAGCGAGTGCCGATGTCCAGGTTTCCGTGTCAGCCGACGAACCGGTGCCGTATCAGAAACCGGTTCAGGAGGACCGGCCAGCCGATGCCGATACGAAGGCCATCAGTCCAAGGTTTAACTTCTCTATCAGGCTCTTTGGCTCGGGCAATGTCTGAATTTACTGATTGCTGTAGTTTGATTATGTTAAGCACAATGTGGTAGTTAAATATGCTAATTTAGCTTAGTTGAAGCTGTTATTGTTTTAGCCTTCTGGAAACTAGTAGACTTTGGTTTCATAATGTTGGCTTTGTCCTTCGAGATTCCATATTGAGTCTAATTTGAGCTCAGCAGATTGAGTGGGGGAATTGGTATGTGGAGTAGATTTTGATGTGGATTCTTGTTTTCATGCCTAGCCCAAATAGGTGTTAAAGAAGCCCCACATCATTAAAGGTGGCACCAAGTTTACCATCTTTTTTCCATGGTTTTTGGCTTTTTTCCTGTGTATGCTTTCCATCTACAATATGCTTGACATGATAAGCCACCTGTTAAATATTCAATTGAAGTGACATTACAAATTTTTTTTGTTGGGGGGGGGGGGGAGGGGGCTGGGGGGGATGTTCATATTCTCTTTGTTCTTAAGGCAGTATGAAGCCAAAGCAGATTAATTTGTTTTGCAGAGCATAATATGATATATTTCTTGTTTATAAAACTTTTTGCATTTTACCTTTTCAAATGAAGCAAATAATTTTGCTATTTTCTGCGGCAAGATTGGCACGGCATGCTTCTAATTTAGATTTCTTGTGATATGTTTATATTAAGTTCTAAAGAAAAGTATTTGATATTGTGGCCACAGAAATCAGTGTACAACTGATGCATCAGTTAGGCAAATGACAATTTTCTACTGCGGCAAGGTGAATGTATATGATGGAGTGCCACCTGATAAGGTAAATGAAGCTTCCTCTTAGCATGGATACCTGGAGATAAGCCTTCCAATGCAGCGCTATATGGATTTGCAGGCACGGGCAATCATGCACCTTGCAGCAAGGCCCAACCATTTGCCTCTGGACAATCAATTTGGTGGTACTGCGGCACTAAGATCCTTACGATGCCAATTTCAGACTGCCGGAGACAAAGATGGCTTTCTCCCTCCGAGTGCCACATTCTCTCAGGCCATGCAAACAGGTATTCGCGCAGAAGGATTTCTTAGGTTACCTTGTGAAATACTTTGGGTGGAATGGAGTAGCTGTGTACTTGACACTTAATTGGAACTGCATTTGGTGAATGGAAAATAAGATCCAAGAAATGGTTATAGGCATTGCCATGTTTCTTTCATGAAACAGTATAATTTTATTCATGGAACAGTATGATTTTAGTAACTTTGTTGTTAAAAATTGTTTCTTGGTTGTTTTAAAAAGAAGGAAAATGACGTCATGCTTATGGGAAGATGATTTTCATAATATAGGCTTACTTAAACAATCAAGAATTCTCTATTCAACTTCCTCAATTTTCCTTTTCCATAGTACTAAACATGGTGGCCTGAATCTTTATTGAGTCTTATTTCTATTAATTACAAGTCAATTTGGCTGAGTCACAGAGAAAGGATTTTTGCTGTTATAGTTTTTGATAGCTTAGAGACCTTGACAATTGGCAATGTTGAAATACCTATGCTAGAAAATTGTAGCTTTTGAAATACTGGTGGCTATGTAATGATAGTTTTCATTGAACTTTACAGAGAAGATCGGTGAATATACTCAGCAGTACTGGGAGAAAGGGAACAGCACTCGAGATCCTGGTAAGTTTAGTATTCTTGCACCTCTACAGAAGTTGCTGTTATCAGGATGAAAAGTGTGCAGTTCTTGGTTTAAATAGAAAGATGCTTATTGTTGTAACTTTTATGCTTTCCAAGGACATACATCTTTGGATCCTATATTAAAAGAGATGTAAATCTTGATAGATGCTAGCCATTCATTGATTTCACACAGTAGGTAGAAGGTACATGGTTGTGTGCCATATTTTCTTACATGAAACGACATCTTCTTAAGAAACTGCTCATCAGTTTTTTTTTTTTTTTTTTCTTTTACCCCTGCTCTGTAGACGTTGCCCTTAGGAGTATATTGGAAGAACCTTTTATCATTTCAAAATCTGTAAGGCAAGGTATAGCTATGAAATTGCAGTTGGTGATGCACCTTGCAGTACTTTGAAGAAGTGTGGTAACTTTAAGATGTATTATTCTTTTAGAAGTATTTTAATGGAAGGTTAATGCATCTGCATTGGTGTCACTAGATTCACAACACAACCAAACTTTGCAGTCACTTGAGGCCAAAAATAGGAACCACCATTTCACCTTTGTCACATCAACGTCAACCTCTGGAACTAGCTATGCCATTGTAACATCTGAAACTCCATTACAGAGTTATTTCTTTGAACTCTGTAGTCCTCCGTCCCTTGCTGCTTTAAAAGACACATCTCTAAAATATCTTCACCACTGATACTTGCTCTTAGTACTTTTTCACTGTCACTTTCATTTCCCATTGCTTGTGTTGCAATCATTACCTTTTCATCTACGCTGTTCAAACCATCTCCATACATTTATCCCCATTTTTAGTGAAATGGTTCCATTAAAGTTCAGTTGAAACATACTATATACAACTTTGAACCTAAAGAAGTTGATCTGTAGATACTTCTGGAAAGCCTAGCGAAGTGGAGCTTTAACATGGCCCCTTTGCATGCCATGGGATTCTGATGAAAGGGTCTTAGAGGATTAACCAGTTAAAGAAGCTTCACTCTTTGATGAAATATGAAATTTAGTAGTTTATTTTCCTTGAAACATTTGGTGGTAATTCTTAAGATGCAGAGGGCCAGGCAAGCAGAAAAGTCTCGTTGGAGAGATATCGTGAAAAGCGAAAGGACAGGTACCTACTGATAGAAACTGTTGTTTACTGCCTCTAAAATCATCTGCAACAAAATTAAATTGATTCTAAGCTTCTGATTTCATCCCATTCATTTCCTCCTTTTCTTTGCTCGTGTTCCTACAAGGGGAAGATTAAAGATTAAGAAAAATATTGGATCGAGTTCTAGCTTGGAGGTCTTTTTGAATCATCAACTTAGGACACATACCTCAAATGGTAATTCAAGTCAGAGTGGCACAAGCTCTCCACCCCAGCCTGGGCTGCTACAAACAGCTGACAATCAGCCAAAGAGTCTGTGTCTTCCCGTTGACCTAAATGACAAGGGTAAGCTATAAAATTCCTCCTTTGTATGTTTCATGACATATGATATTCATAATTTGTTTATGAATTTGACTTCTATCGTTTTCCGACCAAATATAAAGTGACATATCAGGTAGGTTGGACGTCCTAATTATGTTAAGTGATCGTATTTGAAGGAATCAAGTCAGAAATAGATCATCTTATTTGCAAATATTTTGGATTATAAAATATTTACAGGTGGTTTGTTTGGTTTTTTTCTTTTTCCCCGGTTTGCTGTTATGCAGATATCCTGGAACGCCGAACTTGACACTTTCTAGGTCATTCAGAGTTGGGAGTTGATTGAAGAACCCCTCAGTTATATATTAGAACCATGACAAACCTGATAGGAAGGGAAAGAAGAAACTAATTTTAACTGCCTCCTAGAGACCTGCCTTTTGGTATGATTTGGGCTGCTCCAAGGACCATGGAGTTTTTTCACTGGCTTTTGCCTATCAGGAGGAGAATTCTCTTTTTGGACTGGTATGGCTTTGATCAGTTTTGTAAGTTTTAGGGTCGAGATGCAGAGCTGTAAGCAGCCATTTTCCTTTTAACTCCTTATGTAAGTAATTATTGTATGCGGTACCATTCTCTGTCAAGAGAGCTTATTGTACAAGTTGAAGGAAATAATCTCCTTTAACGTTTTGTAGCTATGCAGAACAGTTCTATGTAATTTATGGTCTCCTTTGTTTATAATTTTCCCAATGAAAGTTGGCAAAAATGCGTTGCAACTTGCAGAGAACTCGCGGCGAGTTGATGAATTGGAATTGGAAAAATGTATTATTTTCTGGATTACTCTACAATTGTTAGGTTTACACTTAAAAGCCACTTTGGGCACAGCTTGAAGCCAGTTTCCTATATATTAGGTTGTATAATATTGTTGGCCGTGTTGTTTCCTTCTCAGACTGTACATGTATTTTGGACCCAACCCTTCTTACCTTTGGACCCCAAAATGGAAAGAAGATTCGAGAAGATACTGCAAAATTGGAAAATGATACTTGAACGAATTCATGTGCACTAGGATTGGTGCTGCACACTATTTGAATCTGGACCATTGGTTTTGTGAGTATTAGATTAGATATCAGATCAATACTATTTGAATCTGGACCATTGGTTTTGTGAGTATTAGATTAGATATCAGATCAATCAGTCCCGATCTCTTGGACCACAGGAGTCCAAGAAATTTGTGGTCACTCACCGTTGGATGTAAATTCAACGGTTCATTCAATTTTGAACTCCTTTTAAGAAACTTTTTTGGACCATTAGATTAATATCCAACGGTGAGTGACCACAATCTCTTAGACTTCTGTGATTCAAGAGATCATGACTATCAGATCAATTGTGTAATTGATAAACACCATAATAAAATGGTGACAAAATTTGCCAAGAATAGTGTCCACAATTAACTTGAAGGAAATCTAACCATACACTTGGCAAAATCATTCATGTTAAACAATATCATCGAAAACAAAGTTTTAGAAAAAAACTCCAGTGCAAAACGACACTCGTTTAGCTTCCATTATAAACAGTGACTGTGTTTAGTTTACTCAGCAAAACGCCGAGCTGGAAAGCGAGTCAGCCATGGCGATCGAGGTGAGCTCTTTCTTAGTATATTAGCGATAAATTAATTGGTATGGTGAACAAATGGGTTGGTGTTAATTTTAATTATAATTAATGAAATGGAAACAGGCATGGTTCATGGACGAGAGCGATGAAGACCCAAGGCTTCCTCACCATCGCAACCCCAAAGAGCTTGTTCCCTTGGACCATTTGGCAGGTCAATTCTATATCTTTTTCTTACATCAATATTAATTAGCTCTCGTTAATTAGTCCCTAATACGAATTAGTGTAATTGATTTTGTATTTAACAAGTTGGTGGGTGCTGGTATTGCAGAGCTTGGTGTGCTCTACTGGCGGTTGAACCCAAAGGACTATGAGAATGATCAACAACTTCGCAACATTAGAGAAACCAGGGGATACAATTACATGGTATGTATTTATATTTTTCAATTATGAAATATTTGGTTCAAATTCAATTTTCTAAAAAAGGAATTTTTTTTTTAAGGACCTTTTCATTGAGCGATAGTATACTGAATTCACACTACAATACACTACACATGGATGTTAGGATTCAAACCATGACCTTTTCTGAGGAAGTAATTGCTGCAAATCACTACACTAGTAGGTCCTTTGCAACCGAAAAAAAGAAAGAAAAAGGAAGTTATTTGGTAATGTTTTTGCCAAAATTTATGGCTTGGTGGCGTTGTATTTGTAGACATGGTTTTGGAGAAAAAAGAAAGGATGTTGATTTCATGCTAATCTGCTATTTTGGTTATTGACAAAGAAAAATGCTTGTTATTGGGTGGGAATTTTGTAGGATTTGCTTGATATATGCCCAGAGAAATTGGAGAATTATGAGGAGAAGTTGAAGAACTTCTATACAGAGCACATACATGCTGATGAGGAGATACGCTACTGTTTAGAAGGAAGTGGTTACTTTGATGTCCGAGACAAGAATGACCGTTGGATTCGAATCTGGATTAAGGCTGGTGACCTTATCATTTTGCCCGCTGGGATTTACCACAGATTCACCCTTGATACTAGCAACTATGTTAAGGTGAGAATCTAAGTAATATGCATCAAAAGTTTTTTTCTTTTTTGCCTTTCCAAGTTTTAATCATCAAACCAAATGATTTCGCAAACCACATTATTTTAGTTGTTAGAAAAGAAAAACAAAGAAATTTAAAACACTGCTTCATAAATATTGTACAATTTTGGAGTTTACTTTGTTGTGCATTGCAATATAGTTTATTTGGGCAGAAGAACCTCTACTGAATTTTATTGTACTGATATTTATGGCCAAAACGACGTTATTGGGTTTGAGGAGTTTAGTATTTAAGTGTATATGTTGAACAACAATTTGATGAAAACTTAAAACAAATGTAGTTTTGGACATAAGCACCATATCAATACAGGAAAGATCAGCAGAGGATCTCCACTCATTCATTTTATTTGCACCAAAAACCTCGATTGAAGAAGACGAGAAAAAATATTGGTGAATGTTTGATAATTTGTTATGAAGTTCATATTCATGGTATTATGCAGTTGATGAGGTTGTTTATGGGAGAGCCTGTTTGGATTTCGTACAACCGGCCGCAGGAAGATCATCCGGCTAGGAAGGAGTATATAGAGAGCTTCACTAAGAAAGTGGGAGTGGCATTGGAAGCTCATTGAAGGGTCATGACTCTCCTGGGTTCTTGCAGATGAACCATCATGGTATTGTTGTTCTGAATCTTCTTTGTAATGATATTATAAGGTGTATGATTATAGTTCGAACCCTTTTATTGTTCTATACTTGAAAATTGAGGTTGTGATAATGAACTCTCTGTATTGAGAATCGTATGTCTAAAGGATGGTGCTTTTTGTCAAATATATTTTTGGATGCCTGTGAGCCTCTCAGCCAACAGTTTTGGTCTTTGACTTTTTCTTTTGGCTTCTTTAATGTACACAAAAAGAAAAAGGAATGATACTGTGGGAGTTGCAATTTGAGATACGCAACCCGAAAGATAATTTCTCTTTGTCTTCCTATTTGAATAATTGTGGACTTCAATATTTTGCCATGTGACATGAAATTTGTTGTGATGAATGTTGACTCCCGAATTTGGACCACCAGCCCAAGACTATGTTTTAACATAACATGAGAATGTGATCTAAAACTACCTTTTATTTTACATTAGAAGTAGAGATCGAACCTGTCCGTATTTTAGGCTTTGTTCTTTTCTTTTTTCATTCCTTACCACCGAGGCTGGTTGTAGAACAAAAAAAATGGGCAGGTTGAGTAGCAATTGTCCAGTTAAAATATAACGTTTATTATAAATTGTTATGTATAATTCAGATTTTATAACACACTAGCCTCTCAGCACGCGCTTCTGCGCTTGCGAGAGGCTTTTTTTAAAAAAATTTAAATTTATTTTAGAATTAAAAAAGATAATGGATAGTTGTGTTCCATAAAAATAGGATCCATTATCTGAAATTTCTTTTAATTTTAATTTTTTTAATATGAAAAATTATGAATTTACCATATTATCCTCATTTAATTAATAATTTTAATTCTTAATGTTTGCATTAATGAAGGGCATTTTCTGGTATTTTGAATGTTTCACCATTCTCTGCCTTTTGCTTTATATATATAGATACGCTACTTATTTGTCGGTCTGCCTCATTGAAACATACGTGCGGCCTAAATTTTTCTCCTTTAAACTTAAACCAGCTATATGAGGAGACCTCCCAACCCCAACCAAGGGGTAAAAACTAACAAAGTTTAACCAAGAAAAAAATCAAGGGGCCTGCCAACCCTAGTCAAATCACTCAAACCACCCAATCAAGGAGTGGAGATGATTAGTCAAACAATTAACAAAAACAAAAATTCCTTTCACATGATGGCATGGTGAGAGTTATAAAACAATATTGGTTATATAGCATCCTCCTTTCTGTTATAGAAATTTTGTGAGGATAAGAATATAATTTTTTTGGCAGAAAAAAAGAAAGAATATAATTTCCTCTATATTATTAAAAAATTTACGAATATGAATAGAGAAGAAAAAAATCCGCAGTGAAATGCCGCCGTGAAAAGAAAACCCATTGATTCAATTAACCTGGACAAAGCACAAAACTGTTGTGTGCGTAAACATCGGATGGGCATTTACGTCATTCAACATCCTTTGCACTTCGTTTAAAAGGGCTGAGGCACGCGTGGTCTCAAAGCCACTCCAGAAATTTCAGGGATCGTCAGCCAGAACGCAGAACAAAAGCAGAGCCATGGTTGCCACCGAAAAGGTACACACTCCGAATCTTATAGCTCCAGCCCAGCTCAAATCATTTCTTTCGTTTTCTTTTTTCTCGGGAAAAAAAGAGTCGCCTTTTTCCTGAGAAAATTTTCGTATTGCAAACAGAGCAGAAAATTTATGTGTTTCCCCTTTCTTCTGTTGAAGCTTTTCTGAATACTATTCTGTTTGTCTCAACAACATGTTTTCTTAGAATTTATGATTTGTCGATTGTGTTTGAAGTTTTCAACCTTGATGCATCATCAGAACGTGCTTTGCTTGTTAATTGTTTTGTATGAATTTTATGGTTTGATTGCTCAATTTTGGTGGTTAAGGAGATTCCAGTAGTAGTTTGCATTTAATTTTGTGTTACTGCTAATTAGTTTTACATGATAAGTTGTGCGAATTAAATATTGCTTCAAGATAATTTGGGTGAACTAAAGTAACGATGATAAGGCAGCTAGATACTGGAATTTGGCTATGGCTGTGCTTGCAGCGATGGATTTTTGGGATTTTCGTTGGTAGATTTTTGGAAACTCTGTTTGGTTCATTGTTGTTTTGTTTGTGGGAATAAAAAATTACAGGGAAATTATAGACAGCAATTTTGTGATCAGGGTATCTCATAGTGTTAACATATGCAGGATCCAAGAGAGGAAGTCATCCAAGCATGGTACATGGATGACAGTGATGAAGACCAGAGGCTCCCCCATCACCGTGAGCCCAAGGAATTTGTATCCCTAGACCAACTTACTGGTGAGCATTTTCAGGAAGACAAAATAGTTTTAAGAGATTATGAATGTTTTATTTTTTGAAGAATCAATGCATTAGAGAAACCATGGGAGTGACATCTGTTAGTGATAAGTTAAGATAAACTGGGCTTAAGCTGATATGAATAAATACTAAGTAGACCAGTAGATGTATTTTTAACCAATAATCCTAGTCAATGTAAAAGTTAAAATACAAGAAGCTGGCCAAGACCAATCTAGGAAGAAGTAACAAGAAAGATTTTTAAAACTTACGTTTAATGGGAGATATTGTATATAATGGAAAACAATGGAACATCTCTATTCATCTAGTTGATCTTCTTGGTTGGGACAAAGATAAGGATGATGATAGTTGTTCTACCATTTAACTTTTCGGGAGAATTTGTGTTGACCTTGCAGAGCTTGGAGTTCTCAGCTGGCGTTTAGATGCTGATAACTATGAAACAGATGAGGAGTTGAAGAAAATTCGTGAAGAACGTGGTTACTCCTACATGGTTTGTCACACCAACTTATTTTTAACTTTTTATTTGCTTTGTGTCATCTTCTACCTAAACTTTCCACTTCACTTATTTCAAGGCAATGTATCACAACCAAGCCAAGTTTTGCCCATTGATTGCCAATATGATGTGAAAGAAATTGTTCCGTATTAACTATTAATTTTTTTTACTCCTGTTGAACGTACACTTTGAAATGTGTTTGGTCTTTTTTCCCCTTCTTGTTTATAGTTTGAATACTAATAATCAGGTTATAGTAACTGTGAATATGTAAATTCACAACAAGTCTCTGTGCACAGTTATACACTTTATATTTAACTTGATAATGTTTTCCTCTCCTAGGACTTCTGTGAGGTTTCCCCTGAAAAGCTGCCTAATTATGAAGAGAAGATAAAAAGTTTCTTTGAGGAACATCTTCACACTGATGAGGAGATCCGCTATGCTGTGGCAGGAAGTGGTAGGATTAGTTATGCTTTATCCCAATTTAATGTCTCATTTTTATTTACCTGTCCAGATTAGTGATTGTGTACTTCTTTTGTGAAGGTTATTTTGATGTTAGGGACCGTAATGAACGTTGGATTCGTGTGTGGTTGAAAAAGGGTGGGTTGATTGTTTTGCCTGCTGGAATTTATCACCGCTTTACTTTGGACACAAACAACTACATAAAGGTAATGGTTCAATGTGTGAAATGTTGTGATGCCCACTGTTTGTTTCCCCCCTTCTCCATCTAGTTATGCTTTTATACTCGAATGAATACACACTTCTACATAATCTGGCACTGACTTTTTTAAAAGTATTTTATTGTGGGATGATGGTGAATGTGTAGACCAGGACCGTATTTATTTTTGACATTTGTGTCCGTGAAGTAATGTCGATTAAGAAGTCTCACAATGGTCCTTACAGTGTTTAACATCTTCAAATCAAAAGACGTTCTAAAAGATTTGTGTTCAATGCAGGCAATGCGACTCTTTGTCGGTGATCCAGTTTGGACTCCCTTTAACCGCCCTCATGACCATCTTCCTGCAAGGTTTGATTCTCTCTTTCTTTAAATTGCCGGCATCCCTTCTTATATACATGCAGACAATACAATGTTGGATGGGCTTTGAGTCTCTTCTCACAAGGAGCCCTTCTTGCAGGCAGGAGTATGTTAAAGCTTTTGTGCATAAGGAAACTGGTGACCATGCAGTTGATGCTGCAGCATGAAATCTGGCTTTTGCTTCTAAAACTGGGATTTACAAATAATGAAGTGACTGTTTTGACTATGATAAAGATATATGTATGCTTGTATCATCTGGGATGCACCGGTGGCTCCATAGTGTTATGTAATGCTTTGTTTATTAGTAGCTCCGTGACTCGAATAAATTCCGAATAATCTTTACCTAATGATCTTTATATATTGATGTTTAGCTTTGTAAAAACGAATAATTACGTAATTCTACTGTGTTATATTGTGAGTTATTGTGCTTCCAGCCTTGCCTTCTGCCCAGGCATAAACTTCTTAGTCTGGGCCGACTTTAAAGTTTAGTTGGTTTAGATTGGCTGGTTGGGCTGTTGTATGCTAACAGTCTAATCTTTCTTTTGTTTAAAGTTTAAACAATACAAAAACAGAAACAAACAAACCGGAGGACAAGAAAGTTTTAGCCTTTTTACTAAATTAAACAGATTAGGTTTTTAATAATCGACGTTAATCCAAACGCTTCATCCAAGTTGTCAATTATGAGTCAAATTAGTGATTTTTTCTTCTTCCTAATATTCGAAGAATTCAAATTCTCATTCGTGTCCATAAAACAAAAGGACAAGAAAGTTGGGTTAGAATTGGTTAATACTTGGGACGAATTCAAATTGATACAAACCGATCATGACTCAATACACAGTCTAGTGGTCATAAATTATGGTTCTCTTCATAAGGGATTTTGGTCTATCCCAAATCACTTCTAAACGAAACTTTCAGAGTGTTCATTTTTCATTTGCTTGGATTTAAGTGATTGACAAAGAAGCCGATCTCATTATGGTCTCATGGGATCCTGGTGCAATAATTTATATAACAAATCTGATTCTTACTAAAGCTAGATTTGGATTGGACCCCCTCTAATTTGATTTTGAAAATATATTTTGTCGGATATATTCGCTGCACTTCTACATTCATCTTAAGTGCCCCCTTAAAATAATATTATATGCATTAGTTGGTGTTAAATCAGAATTTGGTCTCCTACAGTGTTGATTGTGTTTTTAGGTGAATAATTTTCACCTTTAGCAAAAATTCCAAGCCGCACAGCCTTGATTTCACCTTCTCTTCAACCCAATTAATGACACGGGTGTGGCATTTTTGCACTTTGTTAAGGGCCAATTACAGTAACTTGAAACGTTTTAGATTCCAGCTAGCCTAGCGTCACAGTGAGCTTATTGTTCATGAATTCACCCAACTTCGTGTGTAATTTCACCACTGTCGAATTTCACAAAGACAAATCAGTGGCACACTACTGATATTTTACCCAACTTTTTGTTTTTTTGGGCAATTCATTGCAAACCCCCAAAAGGGTAGAGAACAATACAAACAAAGCCGAGCAAAAACACCAGTCAAAAAACAAACAGGAACAACTTACAAAGCCCAATATGTGTGATATTTTATCACAAAAAGTCTTGATATAATTAGTAGTGGAACCACTCATTATATGTTGTAATTTATTTAGTTAAGCTTCATACATTTGGTTTGTATAGGAATGTAAAACAAAGTTTGTTTAAAATTTCAATTATACCCATATGAAATCAAATAAAAAAAGAATGCATTTAATGCTATATTGTAATTCTAAATTGTTAATGGGAATAATATGGTCATTAAAAATACGTATTTAATGTTGGCTCATTTTCCCAAATTTTCCCATGAGAAGGAAAACAAAACCCATGGGGAGAGGAGGGCTTCACTTCCTCTCATACTTTTCCATGTGCAAAGCAACAATTTCCTGTATTTAGACTTACCAAACATAAGAAAACAATTAATTTTCTATCCCAAAACCTCCTTTTCTATAACCTAAACGGGACCGTAGATCATTAGTGTGACAACAATATAATGCAAGTTGATCTGATTTATGCATTTAATAATAATTTAGCTTCTAAGATATTTGTTTATTTCCACAACTTTCACCTTTAAAGAGTGGAAAGTGCTAGCGTGAATCGACTTGAGCGCATAATTAAGATTATTCGATGATGCATTTCAATCATATATATTAATGGTTATAAATCAACCACGCATGCTTAAGCAATTTTTAATTCACCTCTAAGTAAGAATGGTCTCGATGTACACTGGGTACCACTTGCATTGCACCCATACCCACCTCTCCAATAAAGAACTCTCTAAACCCATTTTTTTATTAAGATGATGGCTCTACAAGCTTCTGGTTTTCAACGATCATAAAGTACAACACAATTATTATTAGATAAGTTTTTTAGCTTATTTAAATGTTTTTGTAGGTCTCTTTACTAAAGAGTCTTTAGTGTCTCACTCTAAAACTCTCTCTTTGCCATGACTGACTGTGACGAAAACCTATTGTGCCAAGTGGGTTTCCAAAAGGAGAAACAACATTAGGGCATTGGAGAGAGAAAAATTTATCATCAATGCCATTTTCGTTTTAAAAAAAGCTTCACAATCTAACTTTTTCTTTAATATTTGTTTCAAACTCCTTCAAATTGAGTGGAATAGGAAAACATTTTGAAGAAAAGAAATTGTGCTTGTATTCTATGTGTCATCTTTGTTTCCCATCCAATCGAACAAATCTTGCCTGGCCAAAAAGGAAAAGAGAAGAAAAACCATTTTTAATTTTTGCCTTTGAAAGAAAAGGTGCTACCCGCGATTTATAAATTGTGGTAGGTACCCCCCAGTTGCCTTCTGTCTGAAAAAAAAAAACAAATAAAGGAAAAAGAAAACCCCTGCAGCCTCCTGTTCCTCAGCTCTGCAGTCTCTTGGCCTTCTTGGCCTCCATAGCAGCCAGAGCTTCTCTTTCTCACAAACACAACCAACCATCCCTGTCTATGTTCTGTTCTTTCTAGCACTACCTTACCATTACTCTGTGCTTCCTCTTTGCTTTTAATAATTCGTCTACCTGCATTCCTAAAACCCATTTGAACAAACAAACCCAATAATTATTATCATCAACCCAGATCACTAATCATCCATCAGAGTTTACCATTAATCGAACAATGAATTCTGATCAAGACCCAGTAAGTTTGTCGTCTTCAGGTGCGGCACCTGATCATCCTCTGCCAATGGAGAAACTTTATGACCAAGGCCCTCCACCATTTCTCACCAAAACTTATGACATCGTTGATGACCCAACAACCAATGATATAGTTTCTTGGAGCAGAGACAACAACAGCTTTGTTGTGTTGGATCCCCAGAAATTTTCCATGAGCCTTCTCCCCAGATACTTCAAGCACAACAATTTCTCTAGCTTCGTCAGGCAGCTCAACACCTATGTAAGCATGACTTTCTAGGCTGTCCTAATTGCTCATTTGTATGATTTTTTTTCAAAGAAATTGCCATGTTGTTCTTTTCAATTTGGATATTGTATTCAAATCTATGATATATTTGTGGGGTTCTTTTGGGTTTGACTACTATGTACATTCATGCTCATGAAACAGATAGAAATGTGTCATTTTTTTAATCTTTTCTGTCTTTGTTTAATCAGGTCCTTTTTTGTGTATTTGTTTAAGGGGTTACTTAAGGTGGACATATTGTTTGTTAAATGGCTTCAAAAGGGAAAGTGCAGAAACCAATGTATAAAATATGCATGATACTGTTACAGAGATGGGGTCAGTTTTTGTTTGGTTTTTGTTCTTGTTTTTCTTTCTGTTGGATTTGTCAACTTCAAAGCTTCTTAGGGTTGATCTGATGCAATCTAAAAAAATTAGTAGACGCAGCCTTTTATGGATTTGATCAAGAAGAAGTTATTTAATTAATGTAGGGATTTAGAAAGGTTGATACAGATAGATGGGAGTTCGCTAATCAAGGGTTTCTCAGAGGGCAAAAACATCTTTTGAAGAATATCCGGAGGAGGAAGACATCTTACCATCCTCAGGCTTCACAGAAAGCTTTGGACTCTTGTGTTGAAGTTGGAAAGTTTGGATTGGATGGAGAGATTGACCAGCTGAGGCGTGATAAACAGGTTTTAATGGGGGAACTGGTGAAGCTTAGACAACAGCAGCAAACTACTAGAGTTTACCTCCACGGAATGGAAAATAGACTGAAGAGGACAGAGATGAAACAGCAACATCTGATGAATTTCTTGGCAAGAGCAATGCAGAATCCCAACTTTGTACAACAATTGGCACAACAGAAGGACAAAAGGAATGAACTCGAGGAAGCAATTACTAAGAAGAGAAGGCGGCCTATTGAGCAAGGGCCTAGTAGTTTTGAGGTGGATGAATTAGGCCAAGTTGGAGTAGAAACTTTTGTTAAAGTTGAACCTGAAGAATACGATGACATATCTGATCATTTTGAAAATCCGGACTTGGACACATTTGCTATTGACATGCAGGGTATAACTGGAAGCCAAAATGTTCATGATGAGGAAGAATGTATAGAGAAGGAAGAGAGAAATGAAAGTGGAAGCAAAGACCAGGATAAAAGTTTCTGGCACGAATTGTTGAATGAGAGTATTGATGAAGAAATTGGTATGCTAGGTGTTCAAGAAGAAGACGAGGATGTCGATGTGTTCGTCGAGGAGCTTGTTTACTTGGCCTCCAGTCCCAAGTAAAGAAGATGAGGAGCTTCATAAATGTTTTCTTCAAGAAGTTCGGTAGGAGACGCTCTTTGAAGTTCCTAAATGGTTTCTTAATTGGAATTGAAGAGTGAATGGCAACACTTTAACACTGAGAAATTACACTGATGAAGCAAAACAGAAAACAATATTCCAATGCAAACTGGTTAGGTTCGGGGATTTTCCTTCAGTGATGGTATTTTTAGGATCTCTTAAATTTCCGGGTTTGCTTTTAGAACTGCTCTCATTTCCTTTCTTGTCCACAGTCTAATTGTGTTCCTGCCAGTGGTAGGAAATTAAAGGTATGTATTTATCTGATAGATCATTAATCTTGACATTCATGACCTTAAAATCCAGTTGGAGATTGCACCCTTGAGACCATGTTCTGCTTAATTTGTAACTGACTGTTGACATCAGTGATCTAGAACCCTTTTGCTATGTTTTTTCTGCCCTGGAATATAATTTGTTATTGAATCATTCCATGAAGGTGGTGGATGATGCATGGTGGTCTCACCAAAATGATTAAAAGCTTGAAATCTCTTACTTGCATCTTGAAATGCATGAAGAGAGGGTGCATGACATGTTTGTGTAAGCTGTTAGTTTATTTGTGCAAATGCAAACATCAATAGGGCAGAAAATTGGTACAAAAATTAAAAAGTTGGAGTATTAGCTTCCTTTAAATGACAGGGAATTTTATGGTGCACCATATCTGCAATTGAGTTGGAACACAGAGCTGCATTTGTCTGGCTCAAGCGATAAGGTTGCACATGCTGTGCATGAGCAGTTTAGCTGGCATTATGTAGGGAGTAGTCAAATTTACTGCTTTAACATTTAGCAAAGAAGGATTCAAATTTGGAATTCCGCAGCAGGGCCCGTGAATGCAATTGCCCTTATTGCCCACTGTTGCTCAACATAAAAAATTTCCCAATGTTCCTTTCATGGTATCCTTTAAGTATGGCTAATATTTGAGTAAAGATGTTTGACAAAATGTCTGAAAGAGGCCAAGGCAGGGCATGGAGCCAAAGGTCACTGGGGTAAGTTGCGTGTGGGCTTCATCTTGTTCTTGGTGAGAAAAATTCATGAATTCGGCACTGCTTTGAGCAAATTCGATTCATGTTATGAAAATAGGTTTTTGAGAGCTAAAATATATTTAGCTCTATGAAAAAGTGTTTTGTCTTTTTAGTCGACAATGAAAAAGGTCCAAACTTACATAGTTTTTCCTTGTTGCATGGCCTTTGGAAACATAACTGAGGAATTTCCCACACATCCTATAGACTATAGTCGATGGTCTCTATGCCCTTGATTGGAAGTAACCCTAACCACAACTTTGGCATGTCATTCATGTGATAATTAATCAAAGTGAATTTTTTTTACTTTTGAGACATGATTATGATTTGAATATGGAACCTCCACATTGGACAATTCTGGAAAGGCATTAATTAACATGTCATTTTCTGGAAAAGAAAATATATATGGAAAGGCTGACAAAGAGACAGAGCATGGAGGCCCATAAGTCTTTGTGCATACCGTATAATATGAAACGTGGCACAATAAATCATTATCAGCCAGTGCCCTAGATGGTGGCATGAATGGTTCTGGATCTTGGAGTAGGATCATACATGGGAATGTCATGGTTCTTTTAAATCTAAAAATAAAAAAATAGTTGATGTAGGTTATGCCAGTTGGTAAGAGTAATGAGTTCGCGTCTCTTTGCACTTACGTTCAAATCATGTCTTATAAATTAAATTAATTTAGTATAATTTAAACTATCATTTATATTTAAAAATTTTAAAAAAAAATCTTGGAAACTATATATTTGATATTATGAACACATTTTGGGGGAAATTGTATGGGCTGTTCTGGTCTCTGGAGAGTTAGCAATGAAGGGTAAATAGTTTTTGTTTTTAATTTTTGGGTCGAATAAGAGTAAGTTTGAACTCAAAAGTTGGGTGAAGCCCAACTATTTGGCCAGTTGGGATTTTGGGTCAAGATACCCAAAACTCTAATATTTGGGGATTGACATTGACAATCAGTGCCACAATTTTGGCACTTTCTATTGAATTTCAATGGATGTTAGGCTCCACTCCAGATTGGTGGAGTTGAAAATTGCCTAAAAAAATTTGGCAATATTATATAAAACTACTGGAAATAAGTAGAAAAAATACTACCTTTATATTATAATAGAGTGAAAGTGCCAAAATTGTGAAAAAAAAAAAGGTTGAAGATTGGATCCATTGAAAACCAAAAGCACAAACAACTTAATAATTTTATTGAACTCGTTTGGGAGTGGTTCTGAATAAGCCAATAATCATTTTTATGTAGAATCACCTTCTATGTGCTTATTTCCAATCACTCTCCCACAAGTGATTTTGGAGAATCACTCCTGAACAAGCTCAAATTCACGAAAAGAAAAAAGATATCTTTTGAAACGCTTTTCAAAATATTAAACAAAGCAATGAAAAATATAAATTCAAGAAATATTCATTTTGAAGAGGCATAAATTTATAATAATGTGCTGTTTGTTT
This sequence comes from Prunus persica, assembly GCF_000346465.2. Taxonomy (NCBI): domain Eukaryota; kingdom Viridiplantae; phylum Streptophyta; class Magnoliopsida; order Rosales; family Rosaceae; genus Prunus; species Prunus persica. Next base: position 1,482,822 of record NC_034009.1, read on the forward strand.
GTAGTTTGGTCTTATTAGCCCTTATAATTGGCTTCTCCTTTTGCTTGTTTTTTTTTCCTTTAGAATTGTGGTTGCTTTAGCGTTGATATTTCATTTTCTATTGGTCGGGGGTCGTGTGGGACATTGGCAATTTCAAACTTGAACTTGAAACCCAACGGTAGTTTTGATAAACAAGTCTTTCTAAACATGGACTAAAACCAAAACTGGGTCCCTATCATGACATCATCCTAGAAAGCTCATCCTTAGCCACCGACAGCCCAACGTCTATCCATGAATCAATATCCTACTCTGCCTACTACACTATGCTACTAGTATGCACCCGCTGATCAAACCTCTCAAAACATCCTTGATTCTTGATCATCAATGAACATCAAGATGATGACTGATAAATCATTTTTTGAACATATTAGTAACTGATCCAAGTATTTTTCTTTTCCAACCTCGCTTTGCTTATTTGTTCGGAACGCTTTATACCATATTAGCTTATGCGAGACATTTTATCAAACATCTTGTCTCACAATATGAATATCAATTATGAAGAATATAGACAATTGCAAATCTTGTCAGGAATCCGTGGTTAGCGAATTTGATATCCTGAAGTTGTTGACCACACACGTAATTAAACATTGGAGAAAGTTCAATTACCATCAAACTGATCCAACCTATTATGAAGTATGAATGATTAGTAATTTTGGATCTCCCAAGTCATTGGCGATGAAACCAATGGTGCACATTAATCTGGTGGCACGTTCCGCACCCAATCAAGTTTAGGCTTAATCACATCGTGAATAAGGAACTCGCACGCACAAGCGCGTAAAACGTCGTGCTGCAGACATGGGTTGCCATTGGATTGTTCACCTTAATTAATTAATTAATGACAGAGAAAGACTTTAAAATGAAGTCATGGATTCGAACCCAAAAAAAAAAAAAAAGAGTCATGGATTTCGACAAAATATTGGCTAAACCCCCGAAACGTGGCTCTTTGCCGACGAGTTGCATAACACTGTAGCCAATCAGCATGCCTGGAATTAGCAAATTTAGTAGGGAAAGTCTACAAAGACTTTTTAGCCCAAAAGAACGAAGGTATGGAAAGACTAAAATGCCATTGCTGTCGACTGCTTGAATTTTCTTCTAAAGCCTTTATGAAAAATCGAAGAAGGCACTTAAAAAAGAAATGGGAAAATTGGATTAGGCTAGTTTGACCTCTCTTGGATTGACAAAGAGAAAATTGTAATTTCATTGGCTACAAACATTTGAAGGAAAATTATAAGTGTGGAGGGTAAAAATGGGAATTAAATTAGTAATGAAATTGGGGATGACGCATTGTCGTTTTAGTACCTCTTGGTGCAGTCCTTGTCTTTCTCTCTGGAAAGTGCTAAAAACACACCTTCGTCTGCAAGCTTCCCTTTCTTTCTTCGTCTTCTTCACCACAGCACACCTCAAATCTCAATTTCAATCTCCATCGAAGATCCAAAACCCCAACCTCTCTTTGTAATGCCATTGACATTGACGACGTCAACCAATTGCACCTCCGAGATCGCCTCGCCAGGCCTCTGATCAGAGCCCTTGTAATTTGCGTCGTTCACTCGGCACATTCGAACGACTCTTCTGCATTTGTCGTTTTTGGGAATGGGAGCCGTACCTTCTACACCGCGCTGGGGTGGCAGCAGCTCCGCCGCGCGTCCACTGGACACGGCGGAGTACCTGATCTCTACCTTCATCGGCGACGAGTCGTTTCCTATCTCCTCCGATTTCTGGCATAAACTCCTCGAACTCCCTCTCAACCTCCAGTGGCCGCCTCACCGCGTTCATGAAGCTTGCCAGGCTCTTGGTTCGTCAATCTCTCTCTTTCTTCTCACAGTTTCTATGTTCTGAATCATGAAATTTGTTGCTTTCTTTGATTCAATTACATCACCATAATGTGATTAGGGTTCTGTTATTTGCGGCATTGGCATTAGTATTGATGAAATGCAGACCGAGACTTGGAGGTTTGTTGTTGTGGATATTTGGTTACTAAAGGGTAATAGATTTCTCATTTTTAAGTGTACAGCTTTGTAAGAGAAAGTTAATTGTCCTCTCTTCTTAGCTCAAACAAAAGGAACCCTCCCATATTGGATGCAAGTTACTTAATCCACTATGTAGTATACAATAGTTAAATAAAAGAAGTAAAAGGAGAAATGCTACTATCTTGGGGAAGAAAGCAATGGAGATAACTTGTATGCTATGTGCAATTTTTTGCCTATATTGAAGACATCCGTGTACAAATGCCTCTTAGTTTGAGATTCAGTCTTTAGAGAACTCCCTACTCTTACCTAACCGCTCAATTCTTTGATTGTGTTAACCAAGGCCATAGAATCTCTCTTCAAGAGGACTTGCTGATATTGCTCTTCAATTGCTTGTCATGTGTGGGTTTTGAGGGCATTCCAATGCTATTTGATATGCTCTTTGGTATGCTGTTGTGTTGTGGTAGCTTGTTGTCAAAGTATTGTTCTTTTCTATTCATTTTTTTGAGGAGCTTCGTTAGTTCGTTGTCAAGGAGTTGATTGTGGTGTTGGCTTTAGAGCATTTGAGCTTTGTATCTGTTTGACTCTTCCTCTAGTAGATACAAGTATGGACTATATAATTTTGAGTGAAGGACTATTTCCCTACAGTTCAGTAGTGAGTGAAGGACTATTTCCCTACAGTTCAGTAGCATTTGAAAATAATACCACTAACTCTTTATAAATTTGTAACCAAAGTATAAAATTGTCCAAAATTCTACCCAAGTATATATAGGAATATTGGGAAGATTAAATCATAGCACTCAATTTTCTAAATTCCAATTTCAGTCTCTCTGCAAATTGCATCTCTTTTGCTGGAAGTGAGTCAACTAGTTGGTCTCACATACGCTTTTAGTAGCTATTGATGTTTCTAGAGGTTTAGTCTAGCCATAAGATATCTGCCTCAATGCTGTTCATAATCTGAAATTTTCTCATCAGAATGTCAAAGCAAGTATCTAATTGAAATTTAAAATAGATTCACATGTCTCCTCATGAAACTTAAATGTCTACCATGGAACTTAAAACAGCTATGGGCTAAAATTTTGTAGAAATATTAGATGCAGGCTAATAATTTGAGTACTGACTTAAACATTTTTCAAGATGAATTTCATGAGTATTTGCCAAATAACATTCCTAAAGAATGAACTCTAGTGAATCCAAATCCATAACCAATTTGTGGGAACAAAAGACTTTTAGAATTTAAACACTGTCAATAATGGCAATAATATTTTTAAAAAAACGCAGCCATGACATCTTACCATCAAATCTCAAAATTTTGTTGTGCATCTAGGTATTGAATGATTTGAATGCTGAGCTTCTCTTTATTCCAAAAGGGTAAAGTTTTGATGATAGTATTTGATCATGGCTTCTTGAAACTTATGATTGGTGACTCTAATCTTACCAAACATGCACCCAATGATTCCCGTCAGTGAATTTTCGATGAACTGTTTATGATATGGCAGAGTTTTCTTTATTTGTTCTAGTAGAATGTTATTGGAGTTACCTGTTTTCTACTGTTGAAATGCTTTACCAGTTGACCATTTGTCAGCATACCTTCATGTGCTCATCTGACTCTTTAATTTTATTTTTTAAATATTAAATATTAAATATGTATTTATATTTCTTTGTCTCATTTCTGTCTTTTGCAGCACGAAACAACTACCATACCAGGCATCTTGCAAAAATTTTGATCCACATGGCATGGTGTTTGCAAGAATCTATTTCAACTTCTTCTGGTGCACCTTCTCTTGTTTATGTGAAGGCTGTTAATGCAGTGTACATTTCATCTGTCTTTTTAAAGTACTTCATTGAAAATGAAAAGGAAGACAAGATTGAAGACTTGTATTTGTCCGTAGATGAAAGTGAGCCAATCCCAACAGATATTACAAAAGGTAATTCACATATATGATATATTTCATTGGCAAATGATATCAATCCTGGAATGAGCTCTCTCAAAACCCTTTTATTATTTTCTTATGATATCTTCAGCTAATCTAAATTTTGAATTTAAATTGTATCATATTTTTTATTCAATAAGCCACAAGATTTGGTAAGGCAGAAGGATTGTATTACCTTCTTTCCTGGTTGGGTGATAACTACGGTTTTATGAGTCAAACAAGATTTAGAAATCTTATGATTTAGTTCCCTGGTTCTTGGGGGCTGATGGGTGATGACCTAAAGGGCCAAACAGAATTATTATGTAATAAGTACAGCTAGATCTTCACTTCATTTGACTTTTAAATAAGAGCTATTTGCCCACAACATATATTTATAGCTGTTGTTCATCATCAATTTTGCAGATCTAAACATTGAGGATTTTGTTATGCGTAGTGTGCTTAGCTTTATTGGGTCAATAGATGTAAGGTACATCCTCAAATACCCACTTGTTCCTTATCATTGAGATTATGTCCACTGTGTTCCTGATTGTATATATTTTTTGTCACTAGTCCTGATACATACCTCCTTCATTTGGAGCTGCTAAACTTCATGCTGATTGCAATGTCAACTCAGCTGCTTTCTGGGCCATCTCCAGGACCAGAAGATGTGAACCCATTCATCGATGCAGCAATGTCTCAGGTTACTGGACGAAACTTTTGCTTTATTTTTCAGTCCAATTTTCCAGTTGATTCAATTTTTCTGTGCCTGACACCACTTCTGCAATCCACAGGAAAGTTCTTTGGTTATCTTGGTTGTGCGTAAACTGCTACTCAGTTACATTACTGGACCTTCAATATCCTTGAATAGTGCATCTTATTCTATATATTCTGAAGGAAGTCAGCCTGGTGTTTTACAAAGAGTTAGTTCCGCAGCTGGTATGGTGGTTTCCTTGATGCACTATTGCAACTTAAATTGTTTACCAGTCTAAGATTTTATATCGGTTGGGCAATATTAAAACTTAAAACTTTTGACTGAGTAGCAGTTGACATCAATTATTTGAATTGCAGCAAATCTCATGTTATTGCCATTCAACTTTCTGGTCAGTTCAAGTGGTGAAGGCTCAAGAAGTCTGTTAGCAGACTGCAGTCTCCATGTGTTACTTATTCTCAGTCATTATCGTAAATGTGTTGCGGGCAATGAACCAATTACAGATATAAGTAATGACACCACCGCTTCAGATTCCCTTTTAAAAGGGAGTACGCAGTTTTCTGATAACCCTTACTGCAAGGCCTTAGAACATGCAACGGATGTTGAATGTAAGATGCTTTCTTGTTTGTATCTCTACCTAATCTTATTATGAAAGTATATTCACATAACTTGAGTGGATATTTTCCCTGCTAGCAGTTGATCGTGTAGATACTGAGGGTAATGCACATGCTGGTCCAGTTTTGAGGATACCTTTTGCTTCTCTGTTTGATGCCCTTGGAATGTGAGTGTTGGTTTTCCTTTTATTCTTGTATTTTAAAATCAGATGTACTATTTTATCATATTATAGGCTAATTCTTTGTATGCATCATAGTCCATCTATGGTTGAATGGGATGTAGGGTTACTGAAATAGGGTTTACTTCTTGTTTGTAATTTGTACATGGAAGATTAGATGATAGACAATTACGTGTCATACAACAGAAAAATCTAATTAGGATAAGTATTTTATCTTTGTGGTGTGGGAGAGGGATACGGAGTTTTTTTTGGTGGTGTGTGTGTTTTTTTTCTCACAATAAAATGCAATTTTTTTGTGGTAATTTGTATATAATTGACTAATTAGTTCCACGTTGGTATTGATGTGTATAACTTCCATATCTTCGATTCTTACGTTGTGTTGTTTTTATCAGTGTTTTATAACCTATGTACAAGAATTTATCAATAGGTCGTTAAAAGGTGCAAGTTTCGAATGCCTTTACGGTTTATTTGTGATTTTCATAGGTGTGATACTTTATCCTTCTTCAACCTCTAATCCTTAATTCAACCGAAGACAAAACAAAATCTATGATCCCTAATTCAAACCAAAAGCATGGATATCCTTGTTTCTCTAAACTTTGCTCACTCTTTCAATTTTTGTTCCTCCCTTTTGTTTTTGAGTATCTCATAACCGTTTCTGCTTTGGCAGGTACTTGGCTGATGAGGCTGCTGCTCTTTTGCTTTACTCTTTGTTGCAAGGGAATGCTGACTTTCTGGAGTATGTCTTGGTGCGAACTGATTTGGATACATTGGTATGGACCAGCAGCTTATCATGTTATTGAAAAAAGAGAAAAGGAAAAAGCTATATTTTTTGTGGCAAAAGATTCATTAAGATACATATTGTTTTTCTGGCATGTTGATCAATGGTCGTTTACCAATTTCTTGTTTCATGTTATTTTGGATGAGAGTCGTTTCTGTTTGTAATTACTGTCATCATTAAGTTTGCTTCTACATTGATATGAAAACTTGATGCTCATCTGTTTTATGAAATGGACAGTTGATGCCTATTCTGGAAGCGTTATACAATGCTCCAAAGAGGTCCTCTAATCAAATCTACATGTTGCTGATTATTCTCCTCATACTTAGTCAGGATTCTTCTTTTAATGCCAGCATTCACAAATTGGTAAGGATTTCCTCCGGTAGCCAACACAGGATTTGTATACATTAGGCTCCTATTGATGTATTTATCATATGACAGATAGTTCCTAGTGTTCCCTGGTATAAAGAACGTCTCCTCCACCAGACATCTCTTGGTTCCTTAATGGTCATTACTCTGATAAGGACAGTGCAGTATAACCTATCTAAGTTGCGGGTATCCTTCTGTCCCTTTTGACTTTGAACTTTCTTGTATTTTCTTTATGAGTGTTGTTGTCAAATTGCTTGTATAACTTGATATTTATGTCAACTGCATCTAAGACCTTGAGATTAAGCTTTCACCACTTAACATATTTTCCCTCTTCTTATTTTTAGATTTTGTGAACTTTCCTAATTATCATGTCTGGTTTGTTGAATTGTAATAGGATGTTTATCTCCATACAACTTGTCTAGCAACTTTGGCGAACATGGCACCTCACGTCCACCGTTTGAGTGCATATGCATCCCAGAGATTGGTCAGCCTTTTCGATATGCTCTCTCGAAAGTATGCCCTTTTAAATCTTATGGTGTTCTCATGAGCTTTACATTTCTATTTGCTCTGTAATTTATAATCTTATTCTGGCTTTCATACACTTCTGGCTCGAGTAAATATTGCTCTTGGTGTAATATTTGATTTAGGTATAACAAACTAGCAGAGATGCGAGATAATCAGGTGCAATTAGTCAAAGGCAACTCAATAGAAGGAAATGGTCTTGCAGATGATACAGTAATGAAACCATACCTTTATATATATATATTTATATTATGGAGCTTAGAATTGTTCTGTTAGATGAATGCCACCCTTTCTCACTCTCTTGTCCGCTAAGCTGGAATTTTTTTTCCATTGCAGTCAACAGAGATGCATATATATACTGACTTCTTGAGACTTGTCCTTGAAATATTAAATGCAATTTTGACTTATGCCCTGCCACGGAATCCTGAGGTATTATCTTATGCATTAGAAGAGGTCCATGTTTGATAGAACAAATTTGTTTACTTTATGCTATTACCATACAATGTTTTCCGTGTTCCTTACTGTATGCAATGGGCAGGTTATATATGCAATAATGCACCGGCAGGAGGTCTTTCAGCCTTTCAGGAATCATCCACGCTTCAATGAGTTGCTTGAAAACATTTATACTGTACGTTCAGGACTGGGATTTTGTTTGTTTGTTTTTTTTCTGGTTTTCATTACGGAACTTATAACTTATCCTGTTTTTATATCAATCGCACCTGTTTTTATAATTCAGTGCATTTGAATTATATTGTTTGTTTGGCTTTGTAGGTATTAGATTTTTTCAATAGTCGCATGGATGCCCACAATGTGGATGGTGAATGGTCAGTAGAGAAAGTACTTCAAGTCATAATCATTAATTGCAGATCATGGCGGGGTGAAGGGATGAAGGTAAAAAGGAATTTGCATTGTAGGTTGGCCTAAATGCAAGGCTGTTACCTGGAGATTGTTGTTCATAATATCTTGAAAATCTTGTTTTGTCAGATGTTCACACAGTTGCGGTTCACATATGAACAAGAGAGTCATCCAGAGGAGTTCTTTATTCCATACCTGTGGCAGCTAGTTCTATCCCGCTGGTAATCTGTCTTCTCTCTTTTTTAGAATAGAGAGACGAAATCAATAAAAAGAAACAATGTTCTCATTTTAATGCATTTGTAGAAAGGGGTTGAATACAGAACCTATTTGGTCTTTTCTTTTGGGTCATCATTTTATGTTAGTTTAACCGATATCTGCTTTCGTTCACGTTTCTCTTTTCAGTGGACTCGGTTTCAATCCTGACGCCATAAATTTGTTTCCAGTTGATCCTCCTTCCGAAGTATGTACCTAAAATCATACCTTGCATGTGTTATATAGAGTTCTTCTAAAGGGGATCACATAGTATGGGGAAATTCTTAACATTGAGTTTGATTTTCATTATAGTGACAATTATTGACTTCTTTTTTTCTGCAGAAACAGAGTGATTATGAAGTATCATCCAACGGTCATGTAAATGGAGAGTCGACCAAGCATGCAGTGTTTGTTGAGCCATAGATGTGATATAGACTGATGGCACAAGATATGCTGAGGTTTCTTGGTGGATATGTAAATACGTGAAATAGTAGAAAATGTATTCTTCTCATTCTTTTCTGTTTATATGTTTGCCATAATAGAGGCCTTTTTACCAAGATGTAATCTAAAATCCCCGCTGTAATGACTAATGAATAAGAGAAGATGCTCATTTCCATCTTCCATCTCCATAAAATTTTCAGCTTTTTTCTCTTGTTAATGCGACTGGGGGCATTGTGCACAATTATGATTTCATGGATAATTGGGCTTTTAAGAGGAGCTGCTTTTCCACTACTCTTCAAGTGAGTAATTTGTTACTCCTTTTTTTCCTTTTTTATTTTTTAAATAATACAAACGATATTATAAATTATAAGGGGAGGGATTTCTCACAATTCCACGATATCATGAGGTTCGAACTTTAAGACCATTGGTATGTAAATTAAGAACTTTTTTCACTGGACTTGGATCTCGTCGGCAGTAACTTGTTACCTTTAATCTGTCCTAATTTGACCATTGATCTTTCCGAACTTGTGAAGGAAATTATAATCTTGGATTACATTTTTAACAAAGGCGTTGTTCACACGATTGACGATTCTAGTTTTCGTAGTGACTTTGTTAACGTCAATTGCTCACTTGCGTAGGGGATAGGCGATCTCTCAACCATAACCACTGATCGAATGTGCGTGCCACATTGATCAACGGTGGGCATAATAAGTTACTGACCTCTTTCATTTGCTGCGATCTTTCGTAGGTTTGATGAGACATATATCTGCCACAATTAATTTCCGTAAAGTAGTGTCGCCATTAGGGTATTTGATCCTCATGTTTAATGGTATATTAAAAGCTGGTTTGGAGTGCCTTTGGAAGAACCCCAAATGCGATTTTAGACAATTGAAAACGCTTCTGATTGCGTTTAGTAAAAATAAAAAGCACTTTCAAATGCTTTTCCATCAAACATCTCTAATTGCTTTTTCAGCAAGCACTTGAATTTTAACGAAAATTCAACATACGAGCACCAACTGAAGCTATGATTATTTTAGACTCTGAATAATGAAAATGTGGCATTGTTATATAAATTTTGTAAACTCTAAATACATTAAGCTAGCAAATCAGAAACCTACACAAGGGTCCCTCCTTTCACATACTCAGTGAAGGCCAAAGCTACCAAACCTAACATGGCCAGCCTTCCATTCCAAAGCTCAGCATCGGAGGTCATGATCCCATCTGATTTGGACTCCACGCTCACCCCTCTAAACAGAGGTATCAAAGATGCCACTGACAGCAAAATACTGGTGCCAAGGAACAACGAGACTCCACCGTCAGATATCTGAGCAAACAGATCCTGACCCTTGGCTAGCTCCACTGCCAGAGCTGAAACAAACCCCACCATTGCAAGCCTGCCGTTGATCCTCTCTGGGGCTGGCCCACTGAACGCAAACACGTCTGAAAACTTAGTGCTAATCTTAGGACTACGTTTAGGAGGAGGAGTAGGTGTAGGAGGTGGTGGAGGAATTTTAGATGCCTCTGGTGCTGTAGATGGTTGCTCTTCCTGACCATTCTGCAAATTAAACATTAATTAAACATGGTTAATTAGGATCGCTAATTTAAGAATGCGCAAAACCTAAATGACCAAGCTAATGGCAGTGTGTCAGTCCTTTTGATCGCCTCTCCGTACATTAGAATAGTTTAGATTTTCGTTCTGTCAGAAAAACAGAAACAAAAGAAGATTAATTAATTACCTCGGCCATGGATCGCACCCTCATGTTAGGGTACCTATGCAGAGTTGGAGCATACTTGGCAGGAAGAAGGTGGTTCACCCTCAGAGATTTGCTCTTTCCAGCTCCATAAGCCACTGAGTTAGCTAGAAGTGATTGCACGGAAGCTGAGGCAGCCATTGTTTGTATTGTGTAATATTTGTTAAGCTGATGTCAAGAAGGCAGAAAATACTTTGAAGATGTTTTTGGTTTTTGATCTTAGGTTGCCAAAGAGTTAGGGTTTTATAGTGCAATGGCCCAAAGAGTGGGAAGCATATGGACGGTGGTTATTTTGGCACCTCGTCGCTCATTTTTCCTTTCTCAGTGATACTCTGCCGCGTGGGTTGTCTTGTCCACACATGGTGTGTTTGAGAGACGTGGCTGCGGCACACACCACAACGTACGAGTCAGTGATTTCTGAGGCCACATCTTCACTTCTTTTTTCTTTTGAGCGAAAGAGAGAGACCGATGCCTCACGGGTCCACGAGTGCCTTTGAAATTGAGGTTTTTTCAGATACAATTGCACTTGGACTAGAGGACGAATATCTTTTGCTTCATTTTCGTCAGAAAGAAAGAAGATTACTTACTTGCTCACTCTCTCGGTCACTTGCATTATTGCATTTGTTTGATAGCTTAGGCTTTAGCTAGGAGATGAGATCTGGAGCTTTGTTGGCATTCATGTACGGTTGTCTTGTCCATACATGGGGGTATGAAGACGTGGCTCCCCAAACACACCACAATTTTCCAGTTAGTGAATTCTGAGGTCCCATATTTGTTGAAGGTTTTCACTTCCTTTTTTGTTTTTGTTTTTCCTTTTAATATATTTTCAGCGTAATGTAGCTAGGCACAATTGCATACATAATACATTGGGTCAGCTGCAATTCATTATTTCACACTGTATTCTGCTGTATGAGTTGACACTATATCTCTGTTTTGGATGCTAATTTATGGACCACTAAATGCAGTTGCGGATATATCCTTAAATTGTGAGGAATTAATTTAAAATTTAAATACTTATCAACCAACAAAGAATCTGAGTACTAGATATTTGGGCTCCTTTGGTTCGCAAATTGTACTCCATGGGAATAAACTTTCCATGTTTAATTCTATGAGAGAGGAATTGAGGAATTGAGGATGTTCATTCCCATGTTTGAGAACGTTAGGAAATAAGAATTAGGAAATGGCATTTTCTCTCATTACCTTGTTTGGTTAGTGCAATATTAGGATTGATGAAAAGTTGTTTATTATTAAAGTTATTAATATGAAGATTTTTGAAGAGTTAAAAGTGGTATTTGAAAATAATATCATGGGTAAGTTAGTCCAAAAAAACTGCATTAAATGTTTTCCAAGTGATGAGGTAAAAAAAAGTTTCCCAAGGTGAACCAAGGGTATGAAATTCCCTCATACATGGGAAATTCATACCCATGAGTCCATAATTGCATTCCCAAGAGTGCACTCACTAAACATGGGCATTCAATTTGAAACTCATTCCCAAGCTCCTAAACCTTTTACCAAACAGGCTTAGAGCATCACAATGGTAGTGTGTAAAGGTGGATGTATGCTAAATTTACACCTATGCCCACCGAAATTTGCTGCAGTGGGTGAATGTAAAGTCCTGTATATTTACGCCGGCCACTGGAGATGCATAAAAAGATACTAATTTACATCATTTTTTACACCCATGTTGCAAATATACATCGTTGGATATACATCTTCCTCAGAGCATCTCCATTGCAAAGGTGTAAAAGGAGATGTAAAAGACATTTACACCCAGAGTTGTCGGAAGTTGCTCTAAGAGCATGTCCACCGCTGCACCAAACTTGGGCAAAAGGCCCCCCTGGCAGCCCATTCCAGCTCCAGCGCAACAATGAGCCAGGGCAAATGGTGGGTCCCACCAGCCTGGGCAAGCCCACGGGCTAATCCTGCTTGGGCTGTTGCCCTCGGGCTGCTGACGTCAGCGGTTGATTTTCAAATTTTTTTTTTACTGTTGGACCCACCAGCCCACATTGCCTAATGGTTACAAGCCATGTGACTTCTCCTGTAGCCTTCAATAAAAAAATCTTGCACAATCCAACGGTTGTCCAATTTTTGGCTTAAAAAAATTAAAAAAAATTTAAAAAAAAATCAAAAAATTCTGGAAATTTTTTCTATACATGCCTACCAATATTATTCACTTTCCACACCAATTTAATTTCAAAATTTTATCCGAAAATGTTATCTTGATTTTTAGGTGAGGATTTTACAATAAATATTAACACTTGGGAATTGAAAATCTTATCCGAAAAGCTTATCAAAATCAATGGTTTAAGTATAAAAAATAAATTTAAGTGAATAGTAATTGCCTTAGACTTGCCCTAAACTTAGCCCTCATGGATGGAACCACAAATGGCAAGCCTGACACTATTCACATGAATAGTAACAGCCATTGCTTGCCCTTGCCCTAGACTTAGCCCTTATGGGTGGAGATGCTCTAATGGTAGGGTGTAAATGAATGCAAATATAGGATTTGGCCCAAAAATGTTAATATAAAATGAATAAATAAATAAATAATAATAAAAAAGGACATTTACATATGATTTTACATTCTCATTTGATGGGCCCCACATGTTGAAAAGGAGGAGAGATAATGCAAAAGTGGTGGGCTCCAAACATATAAAAGGTGAGATCGCACCAAAATACCAGAAATATCATTTTGTTTCAACTTGATATAAAATCATTTCCTTTCATTTCCTTTTTACATCTCCAATCTACATCTATTCCATTAGAGATAAAACAACATTTAAATCTTCTTGAGGTGAAAATGAGATGTAAATGTGGTTTTACACCTCCAATTTACACGTCTTGCAATGGAGATACTTTTATTGGAGCAAAAATCATATTTACATTCCCTAGAAGTGTAAAGTGAATATAAAAGTAGCTTTACACCCCAAAATTTACACACCATCATTACAGATACTCTTATAGGTCTGGAATTCAAACAGTCCCTTAAACTACCAAACCTTGCATAGCTTCCTAGCAGTCACAATCCACACTAGTTTGCCCTTCTTTGTTGTGCCTTAGTTTCTCAGAGGACTTTTAGCAAATATTTCCCCTCATAGCATACCTTACTCAAGATGGAACATGTAGCAAAAAGGACAAGTAGGGACAATAGCCTTCATTCGTCCTCAAGTGAAATATGTTGAAGATTGAATGTGTATTTTATCATCAAACATTCCATAAATAAGAGAAATTAAGATGAAATTTGTTTCTGTTATGATCAAGGAAATCACCAATGTTCTACTTAATGGGTGTTTGCATTCCCAGTATAAATGGCATTATTTTGGAGAAGCTGTTTATATGTTTAAGATGAGAAACCTCTTCCTTGTAAATTCCTTCAATCTGATTATGACTTTGAGTAAAAGGGCATATTTAGTGATGTGCACTTGTATTGCAATGGGGGCCTCCTATCCATCTAACTTGATTTGAGGAAAGTTTTAGGTAAATCTAAAATTTGGGATGACTTCGGGAAACCCCATAGGGAAGAGTACTTCAATGGTATAGGTCAAATCCTTCCCAAATCTTTTTGAATGTTTCCAACTTATCCCAAAAGCATTCTCTCCAAAGCTTTTATACTTCAAAACTTTGGAAAATTTTGTACATGATTTGCCCTCGAGAGGTGACATATCTTTATGCTAATAAATTAAAAGTAGATTAGATTCAGAAGTATCAAAATGCGATGAAATTCTTATAAACTTTTGTAAGCACTAAATAAGTATACATGTGGAAGACTTTTACAAGGCCGGAAATGATTGAGACCTAAACTAGAGTCCCTCCCGTCACATATTCAGTGAAGGCCAAAGCTACCAGACCTAACATGGCCAACCTTCCATTCAACAACTCAGCATCGGACGTCATTATCCCATCTGATTTCGACTCCACGCTCACGCCTTTAAACAAAGGAATCAAAGATGCCACTGACAGCAAAATACTAGTGCCAACGAACAACGAGAATCCACCGTCGGATATCTGGGCAAACACATCCTGTCCTTTGAATAGCTCCACTGCGAGGGCTGAAACAAACCCCACCATTGCAAGCCTGCCGTTGATTCTCTCCGGGGCTGGCCCACTGAATGCAAGCAAGTCCGAAATTTTTGTGCTAACCTGCCATAAAGAAAGAAAATATGTGTCACCTCTTGAATGCCATTTTCCACGATTAAAATAACTATTTAGATATTATTTTTTTCCTTTCTTTTGTTAACGGGTTAATTAATTTAAAGTCAAACAACATAACATATGGAACAATTTAACGATATAATAATTCTCGAACCGCAGATGTTAGACAACTACCTTTGAAGGAAAAGGTGTATTAGATGGTGGTGGATTTTTTGATGCATTTGTTACTGTAGATGGTTGCTCCTTCTTACCATCCTAAAAATCAGAGATAAATCAGACATAGTTTAATTAGTATCATTAATTTAAAACTTATAAGCACTATAGCTGAAGGTGCAAATATAAATCAAAAGACATACACATTCTAGAGAGACTTGTTAATTATAATTAATTACCTTGACCATTGAGCGTACCCTCATGTTAGGGTACCTATGCAGAGCAGGCACTGAAAATGGACCAACTGATTTGTTATTTCCGGCTCCATAAGCCACCGAGTTATTAGCTAGGAATATTGATTGCATGGAAGATGATGCTGCCATTGTATTTGTATCTGTATTTCTTAAACACAAAAAATGGACCAACTTAGGAAATTGATGCTGCAGCAAAGATTTGAGTAGAAGCTATTTGGAGATGTTTGTGCTTGAGATCTTGATATCAAAATTGTATCTTTTGAGTGCCTTTTTATAGTGTAATGGCCCTAGTGGAGGGAAGCTCTTGAGCGGTGTACAATTTGGCACCACGTCACTTATTTGCTCGATGAGTGCCAAGAGGACTAATAATAATGTTGGGAGAATCGATAGACTCTAAGGAATATAAAACTCGTTACATGTAAATTTTTCTCAACTTAAAAAAGAGACGTGGTTGTATTCTGAGGTCACATTTAATTTGGTCAAGGTGTTGAACAATTTTTTTGATCTTTTGGGTAGGAGGAGCGATGTTTCACGAGGCCACGAGTACTTTGAAGCCTTCAGCTAGAGGACAATTGCACTACACAACGGATCATTTGCTTCATTTTCGTCAGAAAGGAGAATTTTTTTATGTCGACAAAATAAAAAGAAAATATTATTTTGTTGTCGTCGACCTTGCATTTGTTCGAAAGCTGGCTAGGAGGAGAGCTTTGTGGTGGGTATTTATCCTCGTCTTTGTCCATGGTAATGATGAGGGATGTGGGTCCCCGCACACACCACAACGTACCAGTCAGTGACTCAGTTCTTTTATCGTTTCAGTGTGTAGCTAGTCACAGTTGCATTACATGCAACACAGAAGGAATCTTAGCTGCATTACTATTCTATTGAATGTGTATTTTAACAAATATAATAATTTTTTGAAACATCAAGCGTACGCATTTGATAAATAAGCAGAAAATGGAATGAGATATATATCTTTCGGTAAACACCAGAAGAACTTTGTATATTTCTGGTGAGGAAAATGCTAAGGTTGGTGGCATTTGGGTGCATGACCAATTTCTACAATAACTTACCCACATACATATTGGCGGGTATTCGTAGGATTTTTTTTTCTAGAGCATTTCCAATTCAAAAGGTAACATACTCAAATTTTGCATTTCAAAATGAAACTATTCGTTTATACACAATGTCTCTATTCATCCCTAATAAATTGGGATCAATTCTATATTGTACAAATTTAGTTTTAGGCGTGCCATTATTGGTACTAGAAAGCCCAATAGAAATAGTGTGATTCAGACCGAAAATAATGTGAATGTCTTGCGAATTAAGACTACCTGACCTTGAGCCCATAGTAACCTTGTTGCTAGTTCTGCCAATGAAGTGAAAGCAAGAAGGTTGTTGAGAAACTTGAGACCAAGGTGATCAAGTTTGAAATCTGTTTGAGAGATTGAGTGTCTCCCCTTGGACCTCAATTTTTTTGATTATATAGTGCCAGTTGATGGCATAGTGACGTCAAGAGAAGTAAATTGGTTAATAGGGAGCAACCACCCATCAATCCTTGTCGAAATTAAGCAAGCTAGATTGGCTTCGGAATGATGAAGATAAACAAAATATCCAATAGTTTGGGTAGGATTTGATTTTAGACATAAACTCTGAAGAGCATTTAATGCTTCCCTTAATCTTATCTTTGCAAGCTAAACCCACGTGAAGCAATGGAGGCAAGAAAGATCCTTTCTGATAATTTGGACCGACTCCCACGTGGCCACCGTTCGGATTTCTATTGGGTATTTAAATCTGCACCGCCCAATCCTTTCCTTTTGAAAACAAAGCTCCAAGCCTACTTGTGCCGTTTATATTCTTTTATATGGCATGTTTACTTACCAACAATGTATATGGGAAGAAATAAAATAGAATAAAAGGAATATGAATTAGATCAATTAGAAAAGGATAGTTAATTCAATTCCCATGGGGATATTTGATGGAGTATTTTTCGATAGAACTCGTGTATTAAATAATTCCTTATGTGTAAATAAACACATGAAAATACATGAATGGAAAGCTTATTGTCAATGACTATTGTTTTGTTGTTGGAATAATCAGTAACCATTGTGAACATGTCTTTGTGCTGATAAATTAAGAGTATATTAGATTCTGAAGTATCAAAATGTGATGAAATTCTTATAAGCATTTGTAATAACTAAAATACGTATACATGTAAAAGACTTTTACAAGGCATATTAAGCCAAAGAAAAAAACACCGGAAATGAATGATTGAGACCTAAACTAGAGTCCCTCCCTTCACATACTCAGTGAAGACCAAAGCTACCAGACCTAACATGGCCAGCCTTCCATTCAACAGCTCAGCATCTGACGTCATGATCCCATCTGATTTGGACTCCACGCTCACCCCTTTAAACAGAGGAACCAAGGATGCCACAGAGAGCAAAATACTAGTGGCAACGAACAAAGAGACTCCACCGTTGGATATCTGAGCAAACACATCTTGGCCATTGGATAGTTCTACTGCCAGAGCTGAGACAAACCCCACCATTGCAAGCCTGCCGTTGATTCTCTCTGGGGCTGGCCCACTGAAGGCAAACAAGTCCGAGAACTTTGTGCTAACCTGCCATATATACTGAACTTCGTTAGTGTAGGTATATTATATATTGTGAATATACACACGTGTAGATTAGTAAAACTACCTTGGGAGGAGGAGAAGAAGGAGAAGGTGGAGGAACTTTTGATGCATTTGTTACTGTAGATGGTTGCTTCTTCTGACCATCCTACAAATGGGAGATGAATTAATATAATTAATACACATATGCATTATAGCTAGAGCCTTATGAATATACATACCTTGGCCATCGAGCTTACCCTCATCATGTGAGGGTAGCTACGCAGAGTTGGTGCAACAAGGTGGCTCACTCCAACAGATTTGTTCTTTCTCGCTCCATAAGCAACGGAGCTAGCAAGAAATATTGATTGCATGGAAGATGATGCAGCCATTGTATTTGTGTATATGCTTCTCAATTCAACACTAATAAAACAGACACAATAGATTTGAAGGCTTTGCTTGTGTTATTGATCTTGTGTATTATAAATTTGTATGCCTTGAGTGACTTTTTATAGCTAGTTGGGGAAGTTCTTTGATTTGAGCGGTGTATAGTTTGGCACCACGTCACTATTTGCTTTCCCACTAATGATGGGCCGTGTATGGAAAATAGTTTAGCAATAGTCCTTTTTGTCTACCTCTCATTCTTTTCTATAACTCATCGGTTATAAAAAGAGTCGACATATTCAAAAAAATATACACCGTTACATATAAGTTTTTCTCTATGCATAACGTAGCTGCAGGATTTACCGCATGTTACTAGTCGGTGTGGTCATGTCAATTTGTCAAGGCTCTACACCTTTTTTTAAAAATAAATGAAAAAAAAAAAAAAAATCATTTGAGGACCGATGCCTCACAGGGCCACGAGTATTTTAGTAGTAGTTGACAAAATTCCCCTTCCCTGTCAATGGATCTTTTTGGCTTATATTTTCATGAGAAAGAAAAACAATATAGATGATTACATGGTGGTACGAGGGACGTGGCCAAACACACTACAACGTCCCAGTCGGTGATTTCATGAGGTCCCTTTTGTTCCAGGTATTCATTTTTTTCATCTTTGTAATGTAGCTGATAGCGTGGCACTTGCATGCACAACACAAGGAATCTTACGTGTGTATATTCTTCTGTTTCTGTATGTGTATTTGACGCTGCATTTTTCTTATGTGTATATTACTAATAGAAAATTAGATATTAACCCTAAAATTTAAACATTCATTTAGATCATGTTCATGGGTCAGTTGATTTCTTGAGATATATTATTTGACTTTTCTCAATACCCATACTACCCCCAATAATATCTGTTTTTTATTTGACACTATAATAATTCTTTGAAACATCCAACGTTTGATAAATAAGCAGAAGATGGAATGATCTTTTTTATTTTTTAGTAAAGACAAGATGGAATTTGTTATTTTTATGGTTAGGAAAAAATGCTAGGATTGGAAGAATCATCTAAATCCCAAGATTTGGAATCAACCAATGGACCCTTAATCATTCCTATATACTTGGACAAATGCCTACATATATGCCCCGTATGATGGTATTATTTATAAGAAGAATCTCGGAGGAGAAGAAATTGACATATTTTTACGAGGGTTAATTACATTTTTTTAATTAAGCAAACTGACAGAATTGAGATATTGGATTGGATTTGCTTACTAATAATGCTAATACAATGACGAAATCAGGAAAATTCAAATTACAATGACCAAATTTGATTTCAAGCCAAACTCCAGTGATCAAAAATGTAATTAACCCTTTTTACAATGTAACAAGCGATTAAGACCAAAATTTGTAAATTGAGAGATACCACACTGTCCAGTTCACATTTTTTAGGTGTTCTTATTTTCACTGATTATAATGGGCTGAAGCTAGTATGACATTTCCTAATTGGAAATTTTTTCTTGAGTGAAGCTATTGTCCTTAGCTATTTTATGATAACTAGATCCATTTTCCTTTTCCACGTACTAAAACTGCCAAATGACTCAAATTCTCTACAATTCAACGTACTCTGACTTGGGAGATAGTTATAATTAGGTCCATAGCACATTTAGGTCCATGCCCTTTGCTGTCTCTATGTATGTGGATATCATTCATTTCTATGTGTGCATATTAGGTTAAGTTTGGAGTAACCAAACTCACATGGGAGATCCCTCTACTTTAAATTCAACCTAGTCATCTGGCAAAACATGTTTTTCTTCTTATTATTGATGTGGTGGCATCAACATTATTCGGTTCTTGACATTGACAAATTTTCTGTCAAATTAAGAGTATAACCATTGTAAACATATCTTTATTCTTATAAGCATTTGTAAACACTAAATAAGTATACATGTGAAAGACTTTTACAAGGCATATTAAGCCCCAAAAAACAAAACACATGTTTACAAGGCATTAAGCTTAAAAAACACCGGAAATCATTGAGACCTAGACTAGAGTCCCTCCCTTCACATACTCAGTGAAGACTAAAGCTACCAGACCTAACATGGCCAGCCTTCCATTCAACAGCTCAGCATCTGACGTCATGATCCCTTCTGATTTGGACTCCACGCTCACCCCTTTAAACAGAGGAACCAAGGATGCCACGGAGAGCAAAATACTAGTGGCAACGAACAACGAGACTCCACCGTTGGATATCTGAGCAAACACATCTTGGCCATTGTATAGTTCTACTGCCAGAGCTGAGACAAACCCCACCATTGCAAGCCTGCCGTTGATCCTCTCCGGGGCTGGCCCACTGAAGGCAAACAAGTCCGAGAACTTTATGCTAGCCTGCCATATAGAAAGAAATATATATGTCACCTGTCCCACATGCATCATATAATGCCATTTTCCATGACGAAAATAATAAGAAAACTTGTTTGCAGTGACCAGATATATTCATTAACTTGGTCGTAAACTAGTTATATAGAAATTCCGTCCTGATTGCCTATGTGAGGGCAATGTTTTCTTCCTAAAATCAGACATGTGATTGAGTTAAATTTCAAATTTAAACGACATTTTATTAGCACAGTTAATTAACAATCAAACAACATAACATGCTAACTACATGCGTACTTTAGAAGGAAGAGGTGTAAGAGGTGGTGGTGGGCTTTTTGATGCATTTGTCACAGTAGATGGTTGCTCCTTCTGACCATCCTACAAATGAAGGACAAATCAGACATAGTTCAACTAGGATATCATTAATTTATAGCTGAAGATGATCATATATCAAAAGACAAGCACGTAATATATATGTTAACGTTAAACCAGCTAGAGAGATTTGTTATAATTAATCACCTTGGCCATTGAGCGTACCCTCATGGGAGGAGAGTACCTATGCAGAGCAGGCACTGAAATAACTCCAACACATTTGTTCTTTCCCGCTCCATAAGCCACGGAGTTAGCAAGAAATATTGATTGCATGGAAGATGATGCAGCCATTGTATTTGTGTATATGCTTCTCAATTCAACACTAATAAAACAGACAGAATAGATTTGAAGGCTTTGCTTGTTTATTGATCTTGTGTATTATAAATTTGTGTGCCTTGAGTGGCTTTTTATAGTAGGGTAATGGCCCTAGTTGAGGGAAGCTCTTCAGCGGCGTGTAGCTGTGCCACGTGGCAAATGACGGATTGGAAAATAGTTTAGTAATAGTCTTGTCGGTCTGTCTGTCTGTCTCCTCTTCTTCCACAACTCATTACGTTATGAGATGAGTCGATCGACATACTCAAGGAAATATACACCATTACGTGTAAATTTTTCTTTATACAGGACGTGGCTGCGGCACTTACCGCAACGTTAGTAGACCGTAGACGGTGGTCCCGTTAATTTGTTCAAGGTCTTCAATTTTTTTTAATCCTTTGTGGCTCTCCCACTTGTCGCATGCATTTGTTGGATAGCTTGGAGCTTGGACATTTTTTGTTGTCTTGTCCTTGTCCATACACTGTGGTACGTACGAGAGAAGTGGCTCGGGGCTCGGAGCTCGGAGCTTGAATTTGTTATATTTATGATGAGGAAATCAGTTGTAGTAGTCCTCTTATGATGATCAAGGGAATTATTAATGTTTAGATTCAAATTTGTGGCTATTAAGCTCCATTTGGATGGAGGTATTTGAAATACATGATTTGGACATGACAACAAAGCTATTTTTTTATAAATAAAATAAAAAATATTTTAAAACAAAAGATTAAATTTATTTGAAATAACTAGGTATTACATTTATTTAGAATGATTTTGAAATGACTATATATGCAAGGAGTTATTTGGAATTTTTTTTGTATTCTTCATGTTCGGCTTATTCAAAATCTTAATATGCATGAATTATATAGTAAACAAACAATTTAACCTTATAATCAGGCCCAGCCCACAGGCTGTGTGGGCTTTGTGGGCTGAGCAACGACACAGGGCCCCCAAAAAATGGAGCCTCCTGTATTGTAACACCTTTTAGCCCAAGAGATATAATAGCAAAAATGTCTTTTTTGTGTATAACTAATACATTTTGAGCTTTATTCTAAATTTTTGTGGACCTTTTTCTTTACTTTTCATATAGTGAACCTCTTTTACATAAATTAACAAACTTAAGTTTGAAACTGTTATTTTAGTTTTTGTTCAAAATAAGGTAAATATTGAACATAAAAGGACTCCATTTTTATTTTTATCCAGGGCCTATGAAATTAACGGACCGGCCCTCCTTATAATGCTATTTAAATCCCAAGATTTGGAATCAACCAAATGAACCATTAATCATTCCTATTTGCATGAATGCTTACATATATGCCCCGTATGATGGTATTATTTGTAAAAATAGTTTTGGAGGAGAAGAAATTGGCATTTTTACAATGTGAAAGACTTTTACAAAGGATTAAGACCTTAATTACACAAGTGTCCCTCCAGTCACATACTCGGTGAAGACTAAAGCTACCACCAGACCTAACATGGCCAAACTTCCATTCAACAACTCAGCATCTGACATCTGATTTTGACTCCACGCTCACTCCTTTGAACAGAGGTATCAAAGATGCCACTGTTAGCAAAATACTAGTGCCAACGAACAACGAGACTCCACCGTTGGATATCTGAGAAAACACATCCTCGCCCTTGGATAGCTCTACTGCCACAACAGGGGAAATAAGCTTTACTAAAGGAGAAATATCAACTGGTAGCTCTACCTCTACGCCCCAGCAAGGATACCCTCCCCACAAAATAGGAGACCAACAGAAACCAAAGACAGAGGTGGCTGATCGGCCCAACTTTCCAGTTCTGTATTTATGAGTATATTTGGTCCCACATTAGCATGACAAGAATGTTTGTCATAAAACAGAGGATGTTTTTAGTAATAAGCTTTATTGGCCTTCTTCAACTAGAAAGTGTTTAGTGTCTAGTGTTTAGGCTTATTGGCCTCCTTCCTAATTTTGGCTTATTGCCCTTTATCACTAGCTTGATTACAAACGGAAAGCTTAATGCCTATTTATAGAGGGAACAAACCAAGTAGTAAAATCGGTTATTCTAGTAAACCGACATTAACTTGTAATTCCAGCCACATATTGTAGCTTCAATTGAGTTAGTGACTAGTGTTTAGGGAATAGACTTTGCATAAATTATTCTAGAAAATTCTCTGCTAGCTTGTAGAAGTCTCCACCAAATGTGCATTATTTTTCAACAACTTATAAACTGGTTCAAGACTTTTCAACCTTAATGACTTCAGAGTGATAAACACGAAATAAACTACTTGTAGAATAAGTTATGATCAAAGACGATAAACTTGACTTCAAGTCATTACATTAATGGAAGAGGGTCCGTGCATATGGAATCTGCTCCGCGAACAAGAATGTGTGTGGTGATGATGATCAATGACTTATAATCTGGTTCAAGACTTTTCAACCTAAATAACTTTAGAGTGATAAATACGAAATAAACTACTTGGTTTCTCTCTCTTCTTTCATAATTCATCACACACGTTATTGTGAGAAAAGTCGACGTACTCAAAGAAACATATACCGCATTACATGTAAGTTTCTCTCATTGAAATGCGACGTGGTTATGTTTCTCTCATTGTAACGGACGTGGCTGCAGCACATACATATGCGCGCTAGTCAGTGGTGACATTAATTTGTTCAGGGTCTTCACTTTTTTGATGCTTTGAGCAGGACGGCCGATGTCTCACGGGGCCACGAGTACGTTAGTAATAGCAGTCAAACTGGCCCTTCCCTGTCATTGAAGAAAAAATACAGATGATTACATATACGTGCTCTGGCTCTCTCACAGTCAGTTGCATTTGTTCGATAGCTTGGAGAGCCTTATGGACATTTTTTGTTGTGTTGTCCATACATGGTGGTACGAGGGACGTGGCTCCCCAGACACAGCACAACGTCTCAGTCACTGATTTCTGAGGTCCCATTTGTTCAAGGTTTTCACTTTGTATTGTAGCTTGGCACTTGCATATGCACAACACAAAGAATCTTAGCTGTATGCACGGATTCTTATGGAACAAAGCTACTAAGCTAGTGTGACATTTCGTAATTGGAAAAATTGAGTGATTAGCTTAATAAGTTGAGTGACATTTCGTAATTGGCCCCAATAAATTCATGTTAATTTCACTGCGGGGTATGATATATTAGCCTAAAAGGCATCCAAAGTGATTTTTCAGAAATTGTTTTTATGATCCAGAAATACTTTAAAGTTATTTTTTTCTTATTTTGCCAACCCATATTACTTTTGGTTGCTTTTAATCCTTTCAAAATCAATCCCAATAAAGACACGTAGATCAATATCACACCACACCACACCTACCTTACTCCTTGGATGCCCTTCTTTCGGATATAATTCTTTTCTAGGTGTATACGTATAAGGTTGGGTTTGGAGTAATCAAACTCACATGGAAGATCCCTATTTTAACATGGTCATCAAGCAACATGTGTTTGTTTTTTTTTTCAATATTGATGTGCGTAATTAAGAATTTTTTAACAGGTGGGCTAACTAAATTTTATTATTAATTTAATAATTATTTTTTGATGGAAACTTTTTTTTAATAATTATTTTTTGATACTTACAGTTTCTATAGTTTTTTTTAGAAATAAATGTATACATTAAATCACATAAATCATGCTAATTGTAAACACAATAATAATAAAAATTGAAATTAGAGCCATATTATTCACAAAATGGTGAATTTTATTTATAAAAATGCTTCTCTTTTAGAGATAAATTAATGAAAAAATTATTAAAATTGATGTTGGCACAATCACCAAATACAAACGTGGAAGACTTCTGGCTATATATATGCCTATTGGTGTAGATAATGTATGAAATTGTATATTTATTTATTTATTTTTGGATTAAAATACTGAGCTATATATAGGTTTTTTTTTTCCTTTCCCAAAAACCTTCCCTGGGCTACAGCCCATGGCGGCATCAATGTTTGATACTTGAGAGAGACTAATTAAGCATTATCTTTAGGCTTAATGATATTAAGGGTATGCATATTAAGATCATGGAGTATGAAAATTGTGATATTCTTATAAAGATTCGTACAGACTAATTACATGTGGAAAAGTTCTACAACAATGATTAAGACCTACACTAGGGTTCCTCCCTTCACATACTCAGTGAAGGCCAAAGCTACCAGACCTAACATGGCCAACCTTCCATTCCACAGCTCAGCATCTGAAGTCATTATCCCATCTGATTTCGACTCCACGCTCACCCCTTTGAACAGAGGAATCACAGATGCCACCGATAGCAAAATGCTTGTGGCAAGGAACAAGGACACTCCACCGTCGGATATCTGAGCAAACACATCCTGCCCCTTGGATAGCTCCACTGCCAGAGCTGAAACAAACCCCACCATTGCAAGCCTGCCGTTGATCCTCTCTGGGGCTGGCCCACTGAATGCAAACACATCGGAGAACTTTGTGCTAACCTTAGGACTACGCTTAGGAGAAGGAGTAGGTGTAGGAGGTGGTGGAGGAATTCTAGATGCCTCTGGTGTTGTAGATGGTTGCTCTTCCTGACCATTCTGCACATGAAACATTAATTAATCATGGTTCATTAGGATCACTAATTTAATTACTACAGCTAAAACTGCACATAACCCAAAAGACAAATACAATTCAGGCACCAAGCTAGATGCTTAATAATAAATTACCTCTGCCATGGAACGTACCCTCAGTTGAGGGTACCTGTGGGATGTTGTTGCATATTTAGCAGGAACCAGGTGGCTCACTCTCACTGATCCACTCTTTCCAGCTCCATAAACCACTGAGTTTGCTAGGATTGATTGCATGGAAGCTGAGGCAGCCATTGAAGTAATTTATGCTTCAATGAAAGACTCGAAGAGATGTAGAAAGACTTGAAGGCTTGGCTGTTCTGGAGATCTTGTTTATTTAATTTGCATGCCCTGAGTGGCGTTTTATAGGGTAATTGCCCTAGTGGGGGGACGCTCATGACTGGAATATTTTGGCACCACGTCCCTCATTTGCCTCCCCAGTAAGAATTTGCCACGTGGGTTTTCTTGTCCACACATGGGGGAGTGAGAGACGTGGCAGCTGCAGACACCACTATGCAGCAGCCGGTGATTTCTGAGGTCACATTTGTTCAAGCTCTTCACTTTTTTTCAGGATTTAAGCTAAATCAGTAATGGCAGACAGAAAAAAAGTGAGATGGTTTCTTGCTCTGTCAATGTCATTTGTTTGATAGCTTGGAAGGCTTTGTAGGCATTTATGGCTGTCTTGTCCTTACATGTGGTAGGAGGGACGTGGCTCCCCTCACACAGCACAACGTTGTAGTCAGAGATTTTGAGGTCCCGCCGTTTGTTTCAAGGACAAGGTATCTTAGCCGTATACAACTAGTAAATTTCTCTCTATACAATTGAAGTTGAAATATCAAACGTTTGATAAATCAGAAAAGGATGTAAAGTGTTAATCATGAATGTTCTAGATTAGGCTCACAATTTCCAGAACCAGCTTTTCATCTCTAGGACATTTAGTTTTAGTAAATTTAGGTTTTACCCATAAAAAAACTTTCACTTTTGGAAAAAGCCAAAGCTTTTTCAAAAAAGACGGAATAACCTCTCAACTTTCAAACCAAAGACATGCAAATGTAAAGGATTTCTTAGGAAATCAAAAAATAAATAAGGGCAATTTTGTCCATTTTTGCTTCTTTTAAAAATTTTCTCTCTCCTTTGGGCTTTTCCAAAGTCTCCCTTTAGTTTTTGAAAACTACTAATTCATCACACAAAAGCACTTTAAAGCTTTGGAATTTATTTTCTGTTTCCACAAATTTGATCACTTTGAAGGGGTATTTGCAAAATTCCAGACATATTTTGAGAAAACTTCATACTCTCGCTCCCCACCAACTTCATCAATGGGCACAGCATCACAAATTTCTTTCAAATCCTCTTTTGTAAGCTTCACATCCAGTGACCCAATATTGATATCAAGGTTTTTAACCCTAGTGGTCCCTGTATGTAAATCAAAGTGGAATAAAAAAAAAGTATCATTCAATTAACAGTTGCAGTTTCTCTGTACATATGAAGATTTGAGTTTTACATAGCATGGTAAAGAGAGCATTATTTTACAGAGAGAGTACTCAAACATACCAGGGATTGGGATTATGTGACTGCCCTGATGGAGAAGCCATGCCAGAGCTAATTGTGGAGCAGTGCATGCATGCTTTGCAGCAAGTTTGGCAAGTTTGTTGTAGAGAAGTTTATTCTTTTCCAAATTCTCCCCATTGAATCTTGGATGCATAGACTGGGACAAGAACAACAATGTGAAATTGAAAAAGGCACTTAAATAAAATATGAATCTGGTTTAGAAGAAGATTATTAAAATAAAAACTCATCATCATTCATTCAAGTCACATACCAACAAACTATCTGCAGGCAAGCTCTCCAAAACTGCCTTCCCACCAAAGAACCCACGTCCAAGTGGGCTATAAGATACTATCCCAATTCCAAGCTTCCTGCAAGTAAAAGTGGTATCAACAATCTTCACCCAGGCATTTAAACTTGTGAATCTGACATTGCAAAACTTAGAGGTGAAAAATAAGAAACCGGCAAAGGGGAATGATCTCGTTTTCAATTTCACGAGTCCACAGAGAATATTCCATTTGTACAGCAGTGATGGGATGAACAGCATGGGCTCTGCTTATTGTGTCTGCGCTTGCTTCTGATAGACCAATGTATCTTATCTTTCCTTCATTTACCAGCTTCTTAAGCTCCCCCATCTTCTCACAAAACATAATTCCAATCAGAACAGTCATAATGATAGTTAGACAGGATCATAAATGGAATGAAAAAAGTCTCTGGATGCTTAGCTTACAGTATCCTCAATTGGCACTGAAACATCAATACGGTGCTGATAGTACAGATCAATGTAGTTGACATCCAGCCGCTTAAGACTAGCTTCACAGCATGTTCTTACATATTCTGGGGTCCCATTCACCCCAAATTGAAAACCATCGGAACTGATAATGCCAAATTTTGTAGCTAATTGAACCTTTTCTCTAGGAAGCTGTTTCAAAGCCTGGAAATACAAGAAGATTAAATGAATTCTTTAAGAAATTTCTACCAAAACCTTCCCACTTTTACAAACATGTCATATCAAACATATTATGGATATCCCATGATGGGTTACTTAACATGCTGCATATCTGCAAAGAAAACACAAGGTAAATAACGTGGTATTGCTTTTCTTTTTCCTCTTTATATTGCCACTTAATCCCTGAACAAAGTGAAACAGAGAACTGCAATGGAAATGCCAACTTAGGAATGACCAAAGATGCTTGGTTCAAGTGTTCATCCAAAATTAGAAGCCTCGATTCAAATTTGACAAAAACTAGAAAGAAAAGTACCTTTCCAACCATGATTTCATTATCATGATTATCACCATAAATATCTGAAGTATCAAAGAAGGTGATGCCCCTACTAAATGCTTCCTTAATAACTGAACATCCAGCTTCATGGGAGAGAGGAGCGTTGTATATTCCTGATAATCCTCCACATCCAAAACCCAATCTAGAAACCTACAGTCCAGAGAAAATCCATGAAGAGAAAAGAATAGCAAGTTCTTGAGAAGTAATTACCCCATGAGCTAAATACCAATTTCCAATGAAGTATATACCAAACCAAATCAAACAAAAAAATTGTGTCTAAATTATCCACAACTGCAAGACTTATTTGTCAAAAAACACTAAAAAGATTGGACCTTTTTTCTTTTGAGCTTGAAGATAAATCAATCAGTGAGTGATCATCCTGTACCCATCTGTGGCAGATGATTGTCATAACCCACCAAAGATGCTGAAAGTCTGAAACTCAGTTTTTGTACCCAATAGATGAAAAATTGAAAATTAGACTGTTCTCAAAGTTTTCTGATCGAATCTATAAACCTTAAACACATCACATATTCCTAAACTGTTTTTCAATCAAATTACTACAGTGAACTGAAACCGGAAATAAAAATTACTACAGTGACAGATTATGTTCTTTAATGTTTCAGATAGGTCCAAGTTGATAGCATAATGTAGTTGACTTCTCATACAGATCAATGTGAGAGAAGGAAATAAAAAATAAAACATCACCTCCAATCCCTGGCTGCCCAGTTGAACTCTTGGGATCTGAGTTTGGGACGTGTCCTCCATTTCCAACTAAAGCAGAGTGTAGCTGGAGATGGTTCTACAATGAAGAACTAGCTTGCAATTTCAGGTGGCATGTTTATTTCTCACCAACTTCAATATTTCTTTAAAGGGCCACTTTGCAGTAGACAGACATTGACTTTACTTATTTATTCGGTTTACTGTCAGCAACTGACCCCTCAGTACATTGCTGTTGAGGAGAAAAACGTTAAAAGATAATACATGTGCACTAACTGTCTATATGGAGATCCATTATTTTATTAACCTTAAAACTAATATTAAATGTTTTATATTTTATAAAAAAACCAAACTAAGCATGTTTACTTCCCATTTCACTTCAAATGTTTGCCTCATCAGAAGTTCACTATGAAAGCATCTTTGCCTCACACTCTTCAGCAAGGCAATTTTGGTTTAAAAGATACATCCTCCCTTGCAGATTGTTTTACTTAAATTGTGTCACTGTGTACTGTTTTCATGCTCAAATGTGCATCAATGCATGACTAGAGATAATTTGATATGTCAAAACCCTTGTCTGAATTTGAAAGGAGATTGACATACAAACAGAACCAGAAAACAATAACCAACTGACCATCAATTTAGAGATACAATTTGCAAGTGTAACTAAGGAAACCAGAATGGTTAGCATACTAACAAATAAAACGTTATTTACTGAAAGCTTGCGCTTTACTGTCAAATTCTGTCATTTTGATTACTTTGCTGGGGTATTTGCGTAGGGCCAGACAAATTTGGCAAAAAGTGCAAATTCTCTGTCACCACAAACTTCATCAATGGGAACAGCATCACAAATTTCTTTCAAATCCTCTTCTGTAAGCATTACATCCAATGATCTAATATTGATATCAAGGTTCTTAACCTGAGTGGTCCCTGTATATATTCAAAGTAGAAAATTAATTAAAGTCTTTATTTTAAAAAAAAAAACCTACAATATTGACATAGCACCATATTTTCAAGAGAAAGAGTCAAACATACCAGGGATTGGGACTATATAATTGTCCTGATGGAGAAGCCATGCCAGAGCTAATTGAGGAACCGTGCATGCATGCTTTGCAGCAAGGTTGGCAAGTTTGCCATAGAGAAGTTTGTTCTTTTCCAAATTCTCCCCATTGAACCTGGGGTGTGTATACTGGGACAAGATCACAGCAATGTGAGTTTAATTTAAAAGGTGATTTCTCTAATAAATTAAATAAGTCTATGCAACGAATTAAACAAGCTTATACCAGCAAACTCTCCGCAGACAAGCTCTCTACCACTGCCTTACCACCAAAAAACCCTCGGCCGAGGGGGCTATATGATACTATCCCAATTCCAAGTTGCCTGTAAAGTTTAGAGGTCTCAACTTGGTGACATCAATAATATTCTCCCCTCCACTCAGATTTTACAATAGAATTAAATCCAAGTTCTTTAAAGCAAATTTGACAATGCAGAATTAAGAAGTGAGAGTATTAACAAACCTGCAAAGTGGAATTATCTCGTTTTCGATTTCACGACACCACAGAGAATACTCCATTTGTACAGCAGTGATTGGATGAACAGCATGAGCTCTTTTTATTGTGTCAACGCTAGCTTCTGATAGACCAATGTATCTTATCTTTCCTTCATTTACCAGCTTCTTAAGCTCCCCCATCTTCCTCACATAAGATGGTTCAAAATATATGTAGCCATCAAGATATAAAGATATAGATATTGTAGACCTTGTATGTTTATTGAGACATTGGATAGAAGAATGATAAAGGGAAAAGGTCTCTTAATGCTTACAGTGTCCTCGATCGGCACTGAAACATCAACACGGTGCTGATAATACAGATCGATATAGTTGACGTCCAGCCGCTTAAGACTAGCTTCACAGCATGCTCTTACATATTCAGGGGTCCCCCTCACTCCAAATTGATAGTTGTCCGACATGACAATGCCAAACTTTGTAGCCAATTGAACATTTTCTCGAGGAAGCTGTTTCAAAACCTGAAAATACAAGAAGAGTAAAGGAATTCTCTAACGATTTTCTACCCAAGTTTTCCCACTTTTAGATAGCATGTCTTATCAAACTTTATGTTGTATTGCTTTTCTTTTACTCTTTAAGCAAGAGTTCATCAAATCTCATCTTGCATTCAAATTTTAAAAAATTAAGAACAGTACCTTTGCAAGCAAGAATTCATTATGATGATTTTGGCCATAAAGATCTGAAGTATCAAAGAAAGTGATACCCCTATTGAATGCTTCCTCAATAACTGAACAAGCAGCTTCATCAAAGAGAGGAGCTTTGTTACCGCTGTATATTCCAGATAGTCCTCCACATCCAAAACCCAGTCTAGAAACCTACATTGCAGAAAAGACCCATGAGGAGAAAGGAACAGTGAGTTTCTTTATAAGCAGCAACCAATTAATAATTTTCCCACATCCAATTTTCAATGAAGTATATACCAAACTGTTGCAAAGGACTGACTAAATCTGAATAAGCCTTTGATTATGTAATTAGGTGTTTTTTTTTTCCCAAGTGAGTGCAATCCAGTTGTACAAACAGTTGTATGATTCAGGGCACTAAAATCAGAGAAGACTCACTCTCTATTTCTCGAACACCAAGTCAAACAAAAAATTTGTTTCTACTATTACCCACAAATGCAAGACTTAAATAGTCAAAGCACCAAGAAACTGAAAAACAAATAGCTAGAGTGAACTGATTAGAAAACGACTGAAAATCAGCCTGGCAGTCTCAGCATGATGGGAATGAATGTTGATAAACTGTGACAGATGCTGCTCTTAATTGTTTCAGATGGTTCTAAACTGATCAGAATAATATAGTTGACTTTCATACACATCAATATGATAGAGAAAAACAAGCTTACCTCCAATCCTTGACTACCCAGTTTAACTAATGGCATTTGAATCTGGGGCTTGTCCTCCATTCTCAGCAAACCCAGAGTGTAGCTGGAGATAGTTCTACAATGAAAAACTTGCTTACATGTAACCAGAGAAACTAGCTTACTTGTTCAGTAACAGGTCTACTTCTCACCAACTACAAGGCACCAGGCACTGACTTTATTTATTTATTTGTTTTTCTTGACTTATTGGAAGCAACTTGCAGTGCATTAATTAGAGAAATCAAATTGTCTATTCTTTATGTTAAGAATATCTATTCTTATAACATGTGAAAAATGATACAAGAAGGAGAAAAGAAAAAGAAAAAAAAAGGAATTTCCAAATAGACAGCTGTTTTTAGATTTATTACAAGTTGAACAACTGTCATTTAGCCATACTTGAGGTTTAAATTAATAAACCTCATATTGCGTGTTAATTTTGTGCTCTACAAGTGCCAACATCTGCTATGGCTTCCTATGGGTAGAAACTAACAGAACAGTCATAACTTCAGTTTGAATTGAAAGCTCCTAAACATACAAGGAGATTGGCATACAGTTGAGCTACCAAAAGCATTTTTAGGCATATAAACAGAACCAGCACACAATGACCAGACATTTAGAGATAAAATTTGTTTGCTTAGAAGAAGTAGCAGACATACCTACTAGCAATTAGTCGGAAGAGATCCCAAGCCCGAAATCCCCCACTAATTAAAGAAGAAACAAACAAGTAGCTGACATATATAAAATATATGCAAAAGAAGAAGTATTAATGAAAGGTACAAAACTCCCCAAAAAGAAAGACATGATTTTTATTTGTTTCAAATCTTCACGTTGAATCTATTACACTTTCTCACTAATTTTGTGGTAAAGACACAGTGAGCTTACCAATTCCAAACACAACAGATACTAAAACATGATCCAAACTATGACCAAATCTCTGAAAATTCTCTCTGTGTCTACTTTTGTACTCTCAATGGCCTATGGCTACCCAATACAAGAAGACTGCTGAGCAGTTTTGTCATATTTTCCTCCTTTACCTTCGCTTCATCTTCAATGCTGTGTAAAGTATAGCAGTTATTACGATACCGGCAGACATCAGCAGCTTAGGCCTATGCAGCAGCCCTGGGGTCTTTGATGGCATCTCCACTTTCAACTCAGTCTCTTTTGATTCTTCCACGTTAACTAGTTCCTGCAGTTCATGTATCTCATTCTTTTCCTTCTCAACTTCAGTTTTTGTTTCTTCTTCAAGTTCAGCAATGGTCTTCCCCTTATCAAGTTCTGCTTCCTTAATAACACCAAGTTTACCTTCCATATACTCAGAAAGCGCCTTTAATGCCTGCATCTTTCTTTGCTCTCCATCTATCTGTGCCTCGAGAGACAAATTCTCGAATGTAATCTCAACGTTTTTCTTTTTCAGCTCTCCAAGTTCTCTCTGCATGGGTACTTGATCAGCTTCCAGAATTCTCTCCCAGTCACCTATAGAGAGACTCATTGTCTTTGAATTCATCTGGGGATATCTCACCATGTCCTCAACCGAAGCTCGCACCCGACGTTCAATCTTTAGGCCAATAGACTCTAGGTCCAGCTGATCTGCTCTCATGATAGCCTCTTTGATATCCCTCCATTCTTGATTGGATTCATCAGCCTCATTTGCTCTCTGATCTGCTGTCACGTCATCTGCTCTCATTCCAAACTCAAAATTTTGATCTGTGACTCCTCCTGAACCAGATAAACTCGACCCTGAACCAGAACCAATTTGCTCTTTCTCAGAAATTTCAGGAACAAGATTATTGAGGTCTTGTTGATCTGTAACTACCCCTTTCCCATTTTCAGTCTTTTCTTGTCCACCCACTGACCCTGACCCAGTTATCAAACCCAGATTCTCATCCGAACCCACCATTTTTTCATTCAAGAACACTGATTCCACCACCTCTCCTTTCACAATCTCATCTGAACCCACAATCTCCTTCCCATCTCCTTCAGAACTACAAGAATGCCTCAATTCTGAATCAGCAGCGTGTTTCTGTTCAGCAATTTCAGAATGAAGAGGAGGATGGAGGCCTTGCTGATCAGCAACTGCCCCATCTTCAGTACTGTTCTCTTGTCCACACACTGACCCATCTTCAGTACTGTTCTCTTTTCCATTCAAGAACTTTGCTTTCACAGCGTCTTCTTCTTCACTTTTCAACCCTTCAGTCCTACCCAGCAAAACCCCACTCATATTTGGACTTTTTTCTTCCTCAACCACCAACTCAGTACGTTGGTCACGACCCACAATTTCTTCAGTCGAGATCGATGCGCTGCCCTTATCATCCATGGTGAATTTGTTCAGTTCTGATGTCGCTTGAAGAGCTTCAAGATCAAGACTTTGAGAATCTTGATTCGGGACTCCACTTTCTTCTCTCTGATCAGAAATGTTCTCGTTTTCCATGATAATTCTTACCAAGAAAACTATAAACCCTAGAAAAAAACTCAGTAAGAAACTTGATTTTGGATTCTCAGAAGGTGAAGAAAGAACTCTACGGTTACTGGATTGACCAAAAAAACAGAGTTTGTTACGGGTTCTGGTTTGGTGTCTGAACTAAGAGCCAGAGGTTTATAACAAAGGCGCGGTTTCTCCGTTGCACATCTTGACCGTTGGTTTCAAGTTCCAACCAACGGTGAAGATTAAAACACTCGCTTAAGGAAATCCAGCGACACTATTTGGCCCAGTTTAGCATGTCGTATGGATCAATGGACAGAACGACATGTTTTATTCATTGTAAAATCGATTGAAAGATTTGGTCATGAAAAGTAGTTCATGTGCATACCCAGCATTTGAATGGTCCAAATTTTATGTTTTATTCATTGTAAAATCGACTGAAAGATTTGGTCATGAAAAATAGTTCATGTGCATACCCACATTTGAATGGTCAAAATTTTATGAAATACGAGTAAACGCACAATCTTTAAGTGTAGAGGTTCGGAATCTGTATTACCAAGTCATTTGAATGACAATTTACATCAGGTGGTGAAAACTAAATGCATAAGTGGCAATTTCTTTCGGAATTTTTAGTGAGAAATTTGGGCCTACTTATTTTGTTAATTTGTTCCAACCTCAGCTTGGGAAAAAATATATATGTACATTCATGAACTGAACATACAAGGAGAGTTCAAGCAGAACTGTTTATTTATCACACAGTAGCACTGAAAGCTCACATTTTCAGTTACCATCTGTTTCCATATTTGGGATTTGCTTTGAGGGGGTATTTGCATAATTCCAGGCATGTTTTGACAGAAATTCAAATTATCGGTCGCCCCTAACTTCATCAATCTTCACAGCATCACAAATTTCTTTCAGATCCTCTTTTGTAAGCTCCACATCCAATGATCCAACGATGGTATCAAGGTTCTTAACTTTAGTCGTCCCTGTATATAATCAAATTGGACAATAAGTATCATTTGGTTAGTACAAATGTCTGTGTCCAAAACTGTGTTCAGGCAGGAGTTGATAAAAAACAGAAGCACACCAGACAAGTCTAAGATTTGGATTTCACTTAGCAAAGACGGCGTTATGTTTAAGCGAAAAAGATAAGCCTACCGGGGATTGGGATGTTGTCATTTCCATGGTGAAGTAGCCACGCCAGAGCTAATTGTGGAGCAGTGCATGCATGCTTTGCAGCAAGGGTGGCAAGTTTACTGTAGAGAAGTTTGTTCTTTTCCAAGTTCTCCCCATTGAACCTTGGATGTTTAGACTGGAACACAGAACACCAATGTGAGTTTAGAAACCCCTATTGCTTTAACCAAATAAGGCATTCATGTTATGCATATTCAACAATGTCATAAAAAAAACACCAATTATGCATATGTTTTATAGATGAAGATTATCATACCAACAAACAGTCTGCAGGCAAGCTCTCTACAACTGCCTTCCCACCAAAGAGCCCACGACCAAGCGGGCTATATGACACGATCCCAATTCCAAGCTTCCTGAAAGTACAGAAGTATCAATATAAGCTTACGAATTTGACAATGTTGAACTGAGAGGTGAAAAATTAGAAACCTGCAAAGTTGAGTTATCTCGTTTTCGATTTCTCGACTCCACAGAGAATACTCCATTTGTACAGCAGTGATGGGATGAACAGCATGAGCTCTACTTATTGTGTCAACACTGGCTTCTGATAGACCAATGTATCTTATCTTTCCTTCATTTACCAGCTTCTTAAGCTCCTCTATCTTCCTCACATATACATAAAATTCAAAACAGAATACATATATATTCATATAGCCATCAAGATATAAAGATAGAATGATAAAGGGAAACATGCTTACAGTATCCTCAATTGGCACTGAAACATCCACACGGTGCTGATAGTACAGATCAATGTAGCTGACAGCCAGCCGTTTAAGACTAGCTTCACAACATGCTCTTACATATTCTGGGGTCCCCTTTACCCCAACTGTAACGCCGTTCAACATAAAAGACCAAATTTTGTAGCCAACTGAACTTTTTCTCTTGGAAGCTGTTTCAGAGCCTGAGAAACACACCCCAAAAAAAAAAGGTACATCTTTAACAACTTTTCTACCAAAATATCCCTACTAAAGAATTAATCCCCAAAGCTTAGCGCAAATGTTCATCAAATTTTGAAGCATGGATTCAAACTTGAAAAAAGAAAGAACAGTACCTTGCCAACCAAGATTTCATTATCATGATTTTGGCCATAAATATCTGAAGTATCAAAGAAGGTGATACCCCTCTCAAATGCTTCCTTGATAACTGAACATCCAGCCTCATGAGAGAGAGGAGAGTTGTATTTTCCAGATAGCCCGCTGTATCCATAGCCCAATCTAGAAACCTACAATCCAAAAGAACTCAATGCCAATTTCCAGTGACCAGAAAAACTAAACGGCAAAGTTTACTCTCTGTAAACAAACTTACCTCTAAGCCCTGACTACCCAGTTTAACTGTTGGAATTTGAACTTGGGGCTTGCCCTCCATAATTCCCAGCAAAATCAAAGGAGAGGTCGTTCTACAATGAAACATGTTCAAGTAACATCTTTACTTCTCACTCACTTCTTTGTTTGTGCAGGCATCATACTTTACATGATTTTTTGGAAGCAACTTGCAGTCTATAATTAGGGGATCAAAAACTGAGGCATGAGAGCTGAGGCACTGAACATCAAAAGAATCCATCACATGATGAAATATCTCACATTGATAACTTGATGAAAAATGTTGTGAGAGTTAGAGTGCGTGTCAAGTAAGTGATATTAGTCGGTTGGATAAAATTATAAGTCTATCTTTCATGTCGCGTGATGAAAGTGATGGATACAAGGTTTTATACAACCATTTGTAGTCAAGAATTACTCCGGTAGGTGAGAATTTGAAAAGAAAATACAATCGCAAAGGGCTTGTAGCTCAAGTAGTGAGCATTTATCCTTTGCATTCGAGATGATAGGTTCAATTCCCCTCCCTTAAGTAGTGATCATTTAGATGAAAATGAAAAGAATAAGAAACTAACCTGTTGGGCAAATCGAAGTTATTGATTCTTCCAGTTGTGGGATCTGAAAACGAGTAATAAAAAAGCCACCAAGCCAAAGCCAAACTAAAAATACTTCGATAAAAAACTGCCAAAGCCAAAGCCACGCACCACCACCCTCACCATTTGTCCACCTACCCAGTCCACCATTTTGTTTATTTCTCATCTCTTTACTATGGTTTACTGGGGAAGAATAGGTTTTCGGAGTGGTGGCCCGGGTAATGAGTCGGCCTGGTTAACTTGGGTCTCTGTAACCCCGGTGGTTTCTGGAGCACCAGTGGTTGGCGTGGGGAGGTTGGGGAGGGAAGAAATTGGGTTGGCAATTTTAAGTTTTTATTTTAAAATTATTTATTAGTAAATTACTGAAAACTCCTTTGAGTTGGATGCATGTACACATGACAACTCTTAGCAAACTTTTGGAGTTTGCATTAACATTAGGTGACAAATTAGAGATTTTAAAAATGGTGCAAGTTTATGTGACGTTCTAAAAATTTCCCAAATTTGTCTTGGGCATCTTGAAGAGAAAATTAGAGAATAAAAGAAGAGTTGGGTAGTTGGAATTTTGCAGTTTGAATTTTTGTAAAGATGTAACGAACGTGTTAATGTCAATTTGTTTTTTCTTCTCAGTATGTTTGGAGTGATTCTTGATAGGCTAGAATCACTGTCGGGGAGAAGCATGTAGGAGGTGTTTCTCCATATAATCACTTTTAGTGATAAGTGATTACGGGGAGAAGTGATTCTTCATAAAAGTGATTATTGACCTCTTCAAAATCACTCCCAAACAAGCCCTTAGTTTACAGCACAGTGAATAATGTACTTTTATCAATTTACTTTGTTACTCTTGAGAGTTAACTTTTGAGTTTGCACAAATAGGAAATTATTATGAATAATCTTATACATAAATCAAAATTGGGTCTTATAAAAAGAACAATGTGATGAAAGCTATTTAACAAGTGTTCTTTGTAAACTCTTATCAATTTTTTTAATCAATTTAAATAGCTGATAAAAAAAAAGAATT